>NC_057809.1:388250952-388305949 GCF_018294505.1 Triticum aestivum | reverse complement strand
CCACCTCCGCCATGGCTCCGAAAGCCGACAAGGGAAAGGGTGTGAAGTCGGCCGAGGCGCAGCGGCTCGCGGCGCTGCGGAAGGAGCGGGCGATCTTCTCCCCCCAGCTCGGCGTGAAGGAGCTGAGGGAGTACTTCTACCTCTTTTGGGCGACGAAGACGCGGGCGCATCCGCGCACGAGGGTACTCCCGGCCGCTGCTTCGGAACTGGCTCCAAACGGGTACCCATTATTCGCGCTGTTCTTCTATTGCAGGCTCTGCCCGCCCTTCTCGGAGTTCTTCTGCGATATCATGAACACCTACGGCTTCCGCCTCCTTGACTTCACCCCCAACGCCGTTCTGACCATGGCAGTTTTCGCACATTTGTGCGAAAACTTTGTCGGAGTCCACCCCAATGTTGCCCTTTTCCGCCACTTCTTCATACCTCGGGTAGAGAGAGGAGAGCCGCTTGCCGGAGGGATCGCCTGGATCTTGAGAGTCGGCAAGAAGGAGGCGTACTTGGAGGGTGAGCTCCGCAGCAAGTGGGAGGAGTGGAGAGCGGAGTGGTGCTGGATCGTCGAGGAGAATCCGCAGCCCTTCACCGCCGTGCGCCAAGCTCCAATAGTGCGCGGCGATGACTGGAGCAACGTGGACCCGGAAGACGAGAGGCTGAAGATCGCCATTACTAGGATCCTTCGCCTCAGGCTTGCCGGGCTCACTGTAGGTGTTGTAGGCGCAGATTTCCTCCGCCGCCGCATCGCCCCCCTGCAGGAGAGGGGGAGGCCTGCCTGGGAATTCAAGAACTCGGCGGACATTATGAGGCTGCGGCCGGACCTCAACTACAACTTCACTGTCTTGGAGCTGGATGCAATGCTCCTGGAGTTGTTCAAACGCGATGCCCAGCACCCATTCACGCTGCCGAGGGGCGTCGTTCCATTGTGCAATAATTCTTCGCTTGACCGGATCCGCGCCATGATGCCGTTGTGCGATTCACACGGAATCGTTCCAACTTGGCAAGAGCCTGCGGATGACGTCATGCAAGCGTTCTTCGACAACTTGGAAGAAGTGCCGGTCCACGCTGACGAGCAGAAGAGCCTCACCCGTGATACCACCGACAAGGAGCTGCAGCGCATCGCCACTAGGGCGGAAGAGGTTGCGGCCGCAGCTGCCGCGGGCATGTTCGGGTTCACCGTGGAGGAGGCGGAGGCGGCAGAGGTGGAAGACCTTGCCGAGCGCGCGGAGTTCATTGGCGAGGAAGAGCCTGCCGGTTCTGAAGTTGAGCCGAGCGAGGCCGGCGAGGAAGAGCCTGAGCCTTCAGAAGGCTTGCCGCAGGCGGAGCCCCCGGCCCCGCCAAGAAGGCGTCTTCGCAGGGGCGCGGACGTAGCAGGGCGGCAGCCGGGTCAACAGCCGCCGAGCCGTGCGACGCGCTCTACCGCGGCAAGCAATGTTGCCGCGGGAGCGCCCCACGCAGCAGTGGCAACTGGAGCGGGATCTTCCCGGGCCACCGCCACCACCCCCGCCAAACGGGCAAGGGATCCTACTCCTCCGCCTCATCGCACCGGAGGAGGGCCGGACTTCGATCTTTCCGCGCTCAGCTCCAACGAGGAGGAAGAAGAGTATGTTTCTTTGGTGCTCTTGTAGTTCTTCAATCTTGCTGTTTATATCTTGTATTTGACTTGCTTCAATCTAGACTCCTTTCTTTTCAGGACGCTGGGCCAGAGAGCGGCGAAGAGGGCCAAGGCCGCGGTGATTGTCATCGAAGATGACCCCACCATGTCAGCAGGGGGTGGGTCCGAGACCACCTTGACGGACCCGGCAATCACTCCTCAAAGCAGCCCCCAGCGCAGCCCCCAGCGTAAGTTCATAGTTAGCTTTCTGCTGTCGGGCGCGCATGAGTGCTTTTTCCTTTGTTGATATCTTGCTTGTCGATTTGTGTAGGAGCAGAGCAGCCACATCAGGAGCGCCCGGAAGCTGGTCCCGAAGTGCCATCTGCTTCGACTACGCCGCCAAGGGAGGGGTTCCCGGTAAGGGAGCGCTCTCCGGCAAGGGAGAACTCTCCGGCAAGGGGCAGCACCGTCGATCCTGCGGCGGCCGAGACCGCAACTGCAGATCTTGGCACAGGTAATTCACTTGTCCAAAAACTTTCCCTTGGGTTCTTCTTCTTCTGATTTTCTTCTCTTGGATTTTTGATTGATTTTTCTCCCTTCTTCGTTCTTCAGACCCATCTGCAGCTGAGCCAATGGAGACAGAGGGCGCCGGCGGGGAAGGCGCACATGGCAGCACTGATGACGCCGCCGCCAACGAAGAAGGGGCCGGTGCTGATGAGACCGCCGGCGATGAGGCCGCCAAGGCTGCCGCCGCAGAAGCTGGCGAGGGGTCGGGCGATCGCACTGACGACCCTGAGGCCGCAGGAGCGCTAGGCGCTGCGCCGACCGCCGATCCCTCTGCCGCTGCTGTGGGGCCGGGTTCCGAGGAGCCCCAGCCCGGCGCCTACTTTAAGGCTGGTGACGATATCTTCATCGAGCTACCCTGGGCGTCGAGCTCCAGGGCGCCGTTCGAGGGGGAATCTTTCGATGATGAGGTGCTCGCCTCCGCCGGACTGTCGTTGGTCGACGCGCCTAGCAGCAGCAGTGGCGAGCCTGAGGAGGAGCAGCTGCTGCGGAAGCTGCTGTCACTCTACCGCGCCCGGCAAGCCAAGCTGGCTTCCCGGGAAGCGCTTGTCGCGAAGGCGGGAGTTGACATGGAGAAGCGCACGGAGGAGCTCCGGGGCCACAATCAAGAAGCTCTCCGGTCCCTGGCACAGGAGCGGGAGCGACTCGACGAGCAGCGCACGGCCTTCCTTCTTGAGAAGGCCGAAGCTGAGGAGGAACAAAGGCTGGCCGCCGAGAAGCAGTCCGCGCGAGAAGGTGAATTGGTGCAGCGGAAGGCCAACCTCGACAGCTACGAGGAGGAGCTCGCCGAGCGCGAGCAAGCACTTGGCGGGGTGCTCAAGGAAGCAAAGGACGTTGCCGCAATCGCAGAGGCCGCCAAGAAAGAGCTGGAGGAGAAGGTGGCGCAGCTGGAGGCCAACATTGGGAAGAGCGGCGAGGAGCTTGCCGCGCTCAAGCGTGAGCGTGAGAAGGATGCTGTCGCCCACGGTGAGCTGCAAGGTCTTCTCGCTGAGAGGGGCAAGGAGCTCAGCGCCGCCAAGGATTCCAATGCAGACCTGGAGCTGAAGCTGGCCACGCTGACGCAGACGCTGGAGGCCACCAAGGAGTGGGAGAAGACCTTGTCGGAGAAGGTCAAAGCTGACAAGGCGCTGCTGGAGAGCATTGTAGTTACCCAGAACTCGTTCAGAGATACTGTGGAGCACTGGACCGAGGGTCTGGTGAATATTGCTGCAGTCATCAACGAGGAGCTGGCGGAACTGGGGATGGAGGACTTTGGGTATCCCTCCGACGAGAATCTCCAACCCAGCGCCAAGCTCAGCCTGTTCTTCAAGGGCGTGGCGACGGCACTCCAGCGGCTTCGGGAGAGGATCCCAAAGCAGCTGGCCGATGAGTCGCGCAAAATCTGCGCCGGGGTTCTCTAGAAGGTGCTGATGAAGGTGGCCTTCCGCAATCCAGGCCTCAGCTTCACCAACGTCCTCAAGTCCTTGCCACCAGACGCCGATCGGGACGCACTCAAGGCCCTTGTCGCACCCATTGTGGACAAGGTGAGCGAGATCAAGAGGGTCGAGGGCGGATGCGTAGACTAGGCCGCCCATTTCTTCTTTTCCCTTGTCGCTGCTAATCATGTTATGAAAACATTCTGTTAGAGCTGCGACAAGTTATCTCGTAATATAACTTTATTTCTGTTATCAATTGCTATGTTATTTCATCTACTAGATTCCTTCCTTTGTATGTTTCTACCCTACGCTTCTAGGGAACTTGTTGGCGCAGGCACCCGAGCCGCGAACGCTGAGTGCGGAACGATCAGCAGCCTGCTGGCGGTGCTGCTTCCGACAAGAAACCTTGTCGCGACTAGATGCAGCACACATAAGTTGTTGAGCGGACTCGAAACAAAGTAAGGGCGCAACTAGCCACGAGTTGGTTCCTCCGCGCACAGGTTTTTCATACAAAGCAGGGTCGTTCGAGGAAGATAACTCAAAAAATTTAAAAATTGATTCCTCAAACTTTGGCAACTTAGCTTTTCTGTCGTTTGCTTCCCGGCAAAGCAAAACTTTGCTTGAACGATGCCTGGTCCATACCACAATCTTCTCCTTCCCCCCCGGCAAACTTGTGTGCGAGGGAACCTTCTTTTCCTTTGTTGAAAAGAAGAAAGAAGAGAAAATAATGATATGGAGCCCTTCGGCTCGTTACTGCTTACCGGATGTAGGTGCTGCACAAAGTGTCAGATAATCGCATGCAAGAAAGAAACTAATGCATGAAATGGACAAGTTGTGCGGAGCACATGTGGTTTTACATATGCACGGGATCTGCGCCCGGCTTTGTACAAAGGATTACATGCAACAGCGGCAAGACTTGTACAAAAGGTGGTTGCCGGAACGAGGTTCCGGCAACCGCGCCCTACGGGAAAAACTTACGAAGATGTGCTATGTTCCAGGAGTTGCTCACCGGAATGCCATCTTCGGTCTCAAGGCGGATAGCGCCGGGCCTTGTGACTCGTTTCACCCGATAAGGGCCTTCCCACTTCGGCGTCAACTTGTTGGAATTCTTGGCGGACTGATCGCGCCGAAGAACAAGGTCGCCTTCCTCGAAGCTTCTGGCTTTAACTTTGCGGCTATGGTAGCGGCGCAAAGCTTGCTGGTATCGAGCAGCTCGTACAGCAGCCTGAAGACGATCTTCCTAAAGGGGCAGCGCGTCGTCTTGTCGCAGCTGTTCTTGCTCAAGCTCATCATAAGCGAGCACTCGAGGCGATCCGTATACGAGTTCCGTGGGGAGAACTGCCTCTGCTCCATAGACTAGAGCCAAAGGTGTCTGGCCAGTGGCTCGATTTGGCGTCGTTCTGATCGACCAAAGAACCACCGACAGCTCCTCGATCCAGTTTCTTCCGCACTTGCACAGCCTGTCGAAAGTTCTGGTCTTGAGCCCACGCAGCACTTCAGCATTTGCCCTCTCTGCTTGACCGTTGCTTCTTGGATGAGCAACAGAAGCGAAGCAGACCTTGGCGCCAAGGTCTTGGACGTACTGCATGAAGGTGCGGCTCGTGAATTGCGTGCCGTTGTCAGTGATGATCCTGTTAGGGATCCCGAAACGGCAAACAATTGACCTGAAGAACTTGACTGCTGACTGTGCTGTCACCTTCCTCACTGGCTGCACTTCTGGCCACTTTGTGAACTTGTCGATTGCGACGTACAAGTACCCAAAGCCCCCGACAGCTCGGGGGAAAGGGCCAAGGATATCGAGCCCCCAGACCGAAAATGGCCAGGATAAAGGGATCGTCTGGAGAGCTTGAGCTGGCTGGTGTATCTGTTTCGAGTGGAACTGGCACGCTTCACACTTGGTTACTTGTGCAGTTGCATCCTGGAGGGCTGTCAGCCAAAAGAAACCTTGCCGGAAAGCTTTGCCGGCAAGTGCTCTTGCGCCAATGTGGTGGCCACATATGCCTCCATGTATCTCTGCCAATAGCTTTTGTCCATCTTCTCGGCAAATACACTTCAATTTCACACCGTTGAGTCTTCTTCTATATAGTATGCTATCGACAAACTGGTACATACTTGACTGCCGGGCTACTTTTTCCGCTTCTTCTTGCTCTTCGGGAAGTTCTCCTGTCTGAAGGAAATGGACAATCTGTTGTGCCCATGCTGGAGCTTGTGGCTCGACAACAAGGACTAAAGGCACATCTGCTGCTGCGGGAACATCCGCTGCCACGGCAAGGACTTGCGGCCCTGCCGGAGCTTGATGTTCCCCGGCAAGCTTGCCGGAGCAAAACTTATCGGGGGCGTCTGCTTCAACAGAACAAACCATAAGGCTTGCCGGAGCAGACTGCCCCTCAGCAACCTTGGTGTTGATCTTGGGGACTTTCTTGGCGGCGGCTTCGGGGAGCTCTGCCGGAAAGTAGTCACCAGAAATCAACTTCCTCTTCTTGCTTTGTCCAGTTGATGGTGTTACGGATGGTTGAGTCAACTTGAGCACAAAGATCCCTGGTTCCACATGTAACTTTAGTGCGGCGCACTTTGACAGGCCATCAGCAATGTCATTCTAAGCTCTTGGGATATGCTCCATCTGTAGGCTGTCAAAGTGCTCTTCTAGCTTCCTCACTTCATCAACATATGCTTCCATCATTGGACTCTGGTAGTTCTTGTTCACTTGGCGGACGACAAGCTGTGAGTCACCCCTGACAATGAGCTTCTTGATCCCAAGGTCTGCTGCGATTCTGAGACCGGCAAGCAATCCTTCATGCTCTGCAGTATTGTTGGTTGCTTGCTCCTTGGGAAAGTGCATCTGGACTACGTACTTGAGGTGCTCTCCGGTGGGCGCGACAAGCAACACGCCCACACCGGTGCCTTGCAGCGAGAAGGCACCATCAAAATACATCAGCCACTCTTTGCTTGCCTCTTTGACGGGGATGCTCGTCTCTGGAATTTCTTCATCTGGTGTTGGCGTCCACTCTGCTATGAACTCTGCCAATGCCCTGCTTTGGATAGTTGAAGTGCTCTCAAACTTGAGGCCAAAGCTTGATAGTTCCAGCGCCCACTCGACAATCTTGCCTGTTGCTTCTGGATTTTGTAGTATCCTCTTCGGCGGAAAGCGAGTGACGACTGTGATCTCATGTGCTTGGAAGTAATGGCGCAGCTTTCTCGAGGCCATGAGGAGGCCGAAAAGCAACTTCTGCACACCAGAGTACCTTGATCTAGCCCCCTGTAGAAGGGAACTAACAAAGTAAACTGGACGCTGCACCATTCTCTTCTGCATCTTATCATGCTCCTACGCAGATCCATCTCTGTCGGGACCAGAGCTTGTCGGCGAATCCCCCTGCTTGTTGCTGGATGCATCTGCCGTGGTTGCTAGCTCATCATCTGCCTCCCTCTCCGCCACTAACACAGCACTAACCACTTGATTGGTTGCCGCTATATACAGCAGCAACTTCTCTTGCGGCTTAGGTGCGACAAGTATTGGAGTGGAGGACAGGTATCTCTTCAAGTCCTGCAGCGCAGCCTCCGCCTCCGGAGTCCATTTCATTGGACCTGCCTTTTTCAAAATTTTGAAAAATGGCAGGGCGCGCTCAGCAGATCTAGAGATAAACCTGCTGAGAGCAGCCACGCAACCGGCAAGCCTTTGTACATCCTTGACGCGCTTTGGTGCTTCGATCTGCTCAATGGCCTTGATTTTGTCGGGATTGGCTTCAATTCCCCGCTGAGACACGAAGAACCCGAGAAGCTTGCCGGAAGGAACTCCAAACACGCACTTCTCGGGGTTAAGCTTGAGGTTGATCTTGGGCAGATTTGCAAATGTCTCGTCTAAATCTTGAATCAGGGTCGCCCTGTTCTTGCTCTTGACCACTATGTCATCCATGTAGGCTTCCACATTTCTGTGCATCTGCGGCTCAAAAGCGTGGTGGACTACCCTTGCGAATGTTGAACCAGCATTCTTCAAACCGAAAGGCATCCGTACGAAGCAGTACGTGCCACACGGGGTGATAAATACGGCTTTCTCTTCATCCTCTTCTGCCATGAAGATCTGATGGTATCCTGAGTATGCATCAAGAAATGAAAGCAAATCACATCCGGCTGTGGAGTCAACAATCTGGTCAATGTGCGGCAAGGGAAATGGGTCTTTGGGACAAGCTTTATTAACATCAGTGAAGTCAATACAAAGCCTCCATTTCCCGTTAGCCTTGCGTACGACAAAAGGATTGGCCAACCACGTGGGATGGAGCACTCCTCTGACAAGGCCTGCTGCTTCCAACTTCTTGATTTCTTCTGCGATGAATTCTTGGCGCTCCACTGCCTGTTTCCTGACTTTCTGCTTGACGGGCCGCGCATGAGGACAGACGGCAAGGTGGTGCTCAATTACTTTCCTGGGAACACCGGGGATATCAGATGGTTGCCACGCAAACACGTCGACATTCGCCCGCAGGAAAGCAACAAGCGCGCTTTCCTATTTGGGGTCAAGAGTGGCGCTGATGGTGAAGGTACCACCAGCGCCGTCCTCCTTGGCGGACACCTTCTTGGTCTCAGGTGGAGCTGTCATTGCCTTCTTACACTTGCCGGTGGAGCTCGATGGTGCGTCCTCAACGGTAGCGCAGCACTCCGAAGAGGTGCGCTTGCCGGAGTGGGCATCAGAACTCTTGCCGGACTTGGTCTTCTTCTTCCCCCCGGGAGCTTCAGCGGCAAGTGTCTTGCGTTCTACTGCGGCTGCTGCTTCCCGGTAGATCTTGTCGGCACAGATAAGAGCATCCTTCTTGTCGCCAGGGACAGAGATGACACTTATCGGGCCTGGCATTTTCAGTACGTTGTACGCATAGTGAGAGGCTGCCATGAACTTGGTGAGTGCCGGACGGCCAAGGATTCCATTGTAAGGTAATGGAAAGTCAGCAACATAAAATGTGACCCTCTCAGTTCTGAAGTTCAGCTCGCTGCCAAATGTTACTGGCAACGTGATCTTTCCCTTCGGCTTTCTCCTTCCCGGGTTGATTCATTGAAATGTACCGGTCTCTTCGAGCTCGCTGTTAGGGATCTGGAGTTTCTGGAGCACCGCGGAGGAGATCAGATTCAAGCCGGCCCCGCCGTCAACTAGCATCTTAGTGACCTTGAGGTTGCGGATTGTTGGTGAAACCAACATCGGCAAGCACCCGACCGCAGTTATGCGATCAGGGTGATCCTCAATGTCAAAAATGATAGGCGTGCTGGACCATTTCAGAGGCTTGTGTGACTCGACGGGTGGTTCTGCTGCATTAACTTCCCGCACCCACTGCTTGAGTTGGCGGTGCGAGATGTGCAGAGAAGCACCACCGTCAACGCACAGGACCTCCATGGCTTTCTGGAACTCCTGCTCATCAGTCTCCTCATCATCCATGTCTTCATCGTCGTCGTCATCTTCATCCTTGTCGCGGCCGCGAGGAGGTCTGTCTCCTTGCCGCTGCTTGGCCTTGCCGCGGCGTCCTCCTCGGCCGGGACGTTTCTTGCCGGATCCCCTAGCACCTTCCTGGGCCTTCTCCTTGTCGCGCTGCTCGTATTCAGCTTTCTGTTGCTCAACAAGCTGCTCGACTTTTTTACAGTTCTGGAGATGATGGCCCTTGGTGCGGTGGATCTTGCAATACTGCTTGTTGGTGCCGTCCTGCTTGTCGGCGACCGCCACCTCCGCGGCAACCTCCTTGCCGGAGTCACCAGCTTTGGCTTCCTTGGCGCCATCACCGTTGCCGGACTGCTCAACAACTAGCACCTCTTTGCCTTTCCTCCTTCTGTTGTTCCGCCGCCGGTTTTTCCTTGCCGGGGCAGCATCTTCACTGTCAGATCCTCCTGCTCCTACATTCTCTCCGGGGAGTCTCCTCCCTTCCTCAGCACGTGCACACTTGTCGGCCAGTGCATATAACTCACTGACGTCCCTGATCTTGCACATCGCCATTTCCTCCTGCATCCTGCGGTTTCGCACATTCTGATGGAACGCGCTGATCACCGCGGCAGGGTGGACGTCTGGGATGTTGTGCTGCACACTGCTGAATCTCTGAATGTACTTGTGCAGGGGCTCTCCTTCCTTCTGGGCGAGCAGATGAAGATCACTCTCCTGGCCATGAGGCTTGTGTCCACCTGTGAAGGCGCCGACAAACTGATGGCACAGATCAGCCCAAGAGGATATGGAGTTGTCCGTCAAGTGCATGAGCCAGGACCTGACATTGGGCTTGAGCACCAGCGGGAAGTAGTTGGCAAGGATCTTGTCATCCCGTCCCCCGGCAGCCTGCACCGCAATGGTGTAGATGCTGAGGAACTCCGATGGATGCGTCTTGCCGTCGTACTTCTCCGGTACGTCTGGCTTTAAGTTCTTCGTGCTGGGCCACTGGACTTGCCGCAGCTCACGAGTGAATGCAGGGCAACCTACCGTGTACGGCAGATCGCCTGGTTCCCCTGGCGCATGCATGTCAACAGAGGGCCCAGCGCGCTTGTCGGATTGACATCGCGCTTCTCTTTGGCGCTCGATGCGAGTTCGAGCGTCTTCTTGTTGTCGATCATGAAGAACTTGGCGCTAATCGCGACGAGCTCGTGGATAAGAAGATGCGGTGGAGTCGCTGTCGAGGTGGATCCGGCGAGTCGGCGATCTTGGCCTTTGGGGTGGTGATTGCATGGTAGTTGCACCTCCACCCGTTTCGTCGCCACCGGCTCGCGCCCGGCAACCCTACCGCGGCGGCGACGCGCTCGGCCGCCGTGGAGTGTCGCCGTTGGCGTAGCCGATGAGACTCTGAATGGTGGCCCTCCATTCGTCGATCTTGTCCGACGTCGGAGGGTAATCTAGGAGAAGTTGAGCTCGCGCTAAAGCTTCTGCTAGAGTGGTGGGTGGCAGCGGCGGACGACGCGAGGAGCGGGACGTGCTCGGACTTCTAACTATGTTAGAAGGAGTAGTATCCCGTCCAGGCGACCGTGCCCCACTCGTGCCAGCACGCTGGCGTGCATGCTGGTCTTGAGCGCCCCGAGATCGACCAGCTTGGTCTTGGCCTATCATGTGTATTGCACTGCAAGTGCCATGACGCTGTTGGTCTTGCGCCTCCTGAGAGTGGCGTGGAACATGTACAGTCGCCGAGGTTTGTGCAGCCTTGTTCTTGGACCTGGCAGCATCATGAGCTTCCTCGTCGACGTCCATTCTTCCACCGGCGTCCATTCCACCACCCGTTTGCTCCAACGGTGGCGGAAGTGACGTGGACGGAGCGGCTGCCGCCGAAGTCTTCTTCTTCGGTGGCATGTTGATGAAGGGAATGAAGATCTAGCTTGTGTGAACGCCGGATCAGGTTCACACAATCTCGATGCCCCCTACCTGGCGCGCCAAAGATGTCGGGGAAACTGATCCACGAACACCTATGGGGCCGGCGGACCGGGCCCCTTTCGGTTCGGCAGGGGGCGGAGATCGCACGAAGAGCAGATCGAGGCGAAGCACACGAGTAGTTTACCCAGCTTCGGAGCTCTCCGGAGAGATAACACTCCTACTGCTGCTTGTCTGGTTCTATTATGTTCTTGCTCGCGAGAGCTAAGTGTTTTCTGGCTCACGAATGAATCGAACCTCCTCTACATTGCGCATGGGCCTCCTTTTATATGCTCAAGGGGTCACCGACAGGTGGCAACGCAGAGAAGGGTACAAATGTAAAAAGTGAGGTGGTTGGTACAGTTGCTTGTACAGTGCACCCTACCTAACCCTGACGGCAGGGGACAAGGGCATTAAATGCCCGTCTGGGTCGCCCAAACAGTGCAGAAAAGGACCGTTGGGGGCGCCACCGTTCGCCACGATGGCGATCTTGTCAGCTTCGCATGCCACTGCGCACCGCTAGCTGCACAGCCTCCCTCCACGCGCACCTAGAGAGGCCCCCAGAGCGACACGTTGGTGGATGCGCTGGAGCGTGGGCACATAGTGGCCGCCTGCCGCGGCAAGCGCCTTGCCGCTGTTGTTATCTTGTCGGGTCCGGAAGCTTGTCGCTCACCGGGCCTCGAGGTACCTTGGTTGGTCTTCCCGGCAAGCTCCTCTTGCCGGGGCCTTGTTGCCTTGGCGGAGCGTGTGGCGCGTCGCGGCAAGTTCCTTGGAGTGCCTCGGTTGGCCTTCCCGGCAAGCTCCTCTTGCCGGGGCCTTGTCTCCTGAGCTTAAATACTTTGTTCTTGAATGGCTCCAAGGGAACCATGGAGGATCTTGGTGTTAGCCCGGCAAGCCTTGCCGCGGGGTGCTGCAACTGCCCGTGCACAAGTTCGGGGTACTAGGGTACCCCTATTCTAGTACACCGACACTATCCTTTCTAGTTTACATATAAGTTTTATGTGTAGTCAAAGTATATCTACTTTGATCAAAAAGGTATCAACATTCAACAACGCCCAATCAATATTGTTAGATTCGTACGTACTCCTAGATTTGTACTCGAGATGGTTTCCAATTTGACTATTGACAAGATTAATAGTACATGAGATGTATAATGTGAAAATTATATCATTGGAAACTCCTTTCACATACGAATTTGACCGTATGCTTTGTGTAAGTTGCATGTCATATATTATTACTCTAACATTTGGTCAAAGTTAGCCTCGAAAAACGCATTTGACCCTGTATGCTTTGTGTAAGTTGCATGTCATATATTATTACTCTAACATTTGTGTAAGTTGCATGTCATATATTATTACTCTAACATTTGGTCAAAGTTGTATAGTGGAAGTGGATCCTCTGACGTAGGTATCCCTGCCTTACCCTCCCTTTCAGTCACTTACTAGCGGACCCCATGCTTGCTAGGCCCCGCATGTCAGTTACTCAATGGGTTTGGCCACGTCAGGGGATCCTCATCCGTAATATACTCCCTCTGTTTTTATTTACTTCACATAAAATAGAGGGAGTGGTGGTATAATAAATGACGCGGGCGGAGGAGGGGGAGGGACGTCGGTTTGCTCTCAACTGCGGTCCCACAAGCGAGCGAAAACGCAAGACGAAGCACGTTCCATTCGGTGAGCGGCGTGGAGGGTCCAGCGTGCCGGGCTGCAATGTGAACGCGACAAGAGCGATGTACAGTCAAAACCGATTGACCGGTTGTCACTGGAACCACTATTCACACCAGAACCTTCGCTGCTCGGCCTACGCCAGCCACTGCCCTAAAACCACACCAAATCTCCAGCCCATTCCCCCACATTTCGATCCCCTAGCCCGCATCAAGCGTCCCCTAGTTCGCTGAAAAGCCATGGTGCACCGCAAGACCACTTACTACAAGATGCTGACACCGGAGCGCCGCGCAGGAATCGCGGCGGCGGTCGGCGCCACAGACCTCCGTTCCCAAGCTCACTTTGCAGCGGGCCAATCCCTGAGTTCTCTGGAGCCAAGCTACGAGGAGGAGGAAGCCAATCCATTGTTCATGGCGGAGGTCGCGGCGCAGAAGGCCCCCGATGGGTATGAGACGATGGACGTCGACTTCGTGTCGGCGTCCGAGTCCCCCATGGTGCAGGCGGACCAGCGGTTCAACATGGCGATACTAAAGGAGGACCGGGAGGCAGAGGCTCAACTCGATGCAGAGCGCTCGCATGCTACTGCCATCGAGGCTCTCCTGCAGGCAGAACCGGATGTCGTGGATGTGAACCGGGCGGCGGAGGCTCAACTTGAGGCGGAGCGCGCAGATGCCACTGCCATCGAGGCCCTCTTGCAGGCGGAACCAGACATCCTAGACTTGAACCGGGCGGCAGAGGCTCGACTCGATGCAGAGCGCGCAGATGCCGCTCTCATCGATGCCCTCCTGCAAGCGGAACCGGACGTCCTGGACTTGAACCGGGCGGTGGAGACTCGACTTGACGCAGAGCGCGCGGATGCCGCTGCCATCGAGGCCCTCCTGCAGGCGGAACCGGACGTCCTCGACTTGAACCGGCCTGTGCTCTCGTCCGTGTAGAGCGCTCGCACGCTCTGCTTGAACGAGTAGCTGGAGGCCGAGGACAACCACGGTGCGGAGACACACGTCGGCAGCGACGGCTGGTTCGCGCCGGCAACCAAAGACGACGAGGTCGTATCTTTCCGCGAGCAGTGATAGTTTTTCTTTATGTTGTTGTTTTTATGGATCTTTTGCTGTGTAAAAACATATATTTGTTATGCAAGTCGCTTGACTTGGGTCAGTCTACCATTTCAGGCAGTTGGATGAATATCCTACGTCTCCTAACCCTTCTTTCCTTCTTTCTCACCTCTTCTTCTTCCCCAACAGACCACTGCACGGGCCGTATGGATACTCCCCAACATGCGGTTGGATAAACATACTCTATGAACGGAAATTATGTGTCAGCGATAGGATGGCTGAGTTTGGTGTGTTCACATGCGACAACACGTGCCAGTGAGGGTGCATTCCCTTGATTGGGTTTGCGGCGTGCAGGAGCGACCGTGTGAGGGTGCGGTGCGACCGCGGCGTGCAGGAGCGACCGTGTGAGGGTGTGGTGCGACCGCGATAGCCATGCGCAAGTGTACCTCCTTCTCATTTTGAAAACTTTAGGCAAGCTTGGAAAAAATGTGTGGCGAAGTTTGGCAATGCAAGGCCTAGACCCAAAAAGGATAAGTACGTACATACTAGGAGTACTAGTGTTAAAAAAGAAAGGTTGGGTTTTCCTTCGCGGGATTTAATTGATACAAATCCTCGTTTCACGTGTCAGTTAATGTGTATTTTTTTTCTCCAAAGACCAAAGAGCTAACCATCTCACTCCTCATCGCTTGATTAATGCAGCGCCATGCAAACCAACCTTCTCACTTCTGCATGCATGCAGGGGATATTAATGTCCTTGGTTGCTAACCCCATCAATTTTGCCTCGATTAGTGTTAGTGGCCCTTTGCAAATTGTAATTTTGCTATATTGGCCTTGTGTAGAAAAAAATGGAGGTAGTAACTATATTTGACTTCCTTCCCCATTGCGGTGACGTCGACGATATTTTTTTTGGTGGTTTGGCAAAGTGCGTTCGATGGAGAACACCATTGAGGGAGACCACGGTAAGTCGTTCGCAAGTGCCGCCTGCAAGCCGAGACAACCGCCTGATTTGCATCCAGGAAGTCCTTTACTAGTACTACTATAACTAATGAAGTGAGATGGCTTCTCGAAGAAGACAATGGAGAAGCGGAGTCAGCAAAGAGTGAAATGATGGTTGCGTCGCCCGTGCTTTTGTGATTTGATGCCTCACTGCTTTGTGATTTGTGATAGAAGGGACACAGGAGTAGACTCTGTGCTCTATACTGTACTACATGCATCCAAGCATGGGAGAAAGAGGAGAGACGTTGCATTTTTCTATTCCTTCAATCAATCTATCAGGGAGCTTCGGTTCCATCTTTTTGGCTTTGGCAACACTGTCCACAATGGTTCCCACGATGCCAAAAGCTATTTTCACATTTGGCTACACATTGTGGATGCCCTTAACCGTACCACTTGGTTTTGCTCCTGTGTGCTATCTATACAAATCTCAATTATATTGATCTAAAAAATTATAGAATCAAGATTAGTAAAAGGGAGGTGATTTTGCCGCGCGGATGGCGGGGAGGTTTCTTATTTGAGCAATGCTACATCCATGTAATGGTTTACGTAAAGTTACGAACTGATGTGATGTGGGACTATTTGATTGGATTAAAGGAGAGGATTAGGCCCACCCCACCTGAAAATCAGGGGGGCATATATAGATTAGATGGAAACTATACGTGGCAGCTACGTAGCCCTTTGTAAGTAGGATTAGGCTTATTATTTTCGGAGGACGTTGTCCTGGCGGTTTGCTAACATGCGGTCCCACGTGTCAGTGCTTTACCAAGCCGATCCGCGTTCCACATGAGGCAGAACAAAGGCAGAAGCAACACGTGGTTAAGTTGAAGAAGATGATGGAGAAGCGAATTCAGCAACGAGTGAAATGATGGTTGCTTCGTCCCTCCAACTTAACTGCGGGAAAGGTGTAGCTTTGTGGTTTGACGCCTCATTGCTCATTACTACGTCGGGGCCATGACTAGGGTGCTTCACCCCGGCTGCTCTGCACTATATTCCGGTATGGCACGTGGACCCGGTAGCTTCATGTCCCACATGTCGGCGAAAGGGACTAGAAGATTTATGAAAGCGAGCACTCCACTCTTACGACGGAGGAGTAGATGACACGACGGCCCAGTGAACTGTCACTTGTACTATATAGTACTATAGTTTTACTGTTTCGCACGATCCATCGATACAAACCCGATTAAACAGGAAAGGGCGGGATTTTTCCCGCGCGGTAGATGATACTGGCCATACATTTCAAAGGCATTTTTAATGTATGCAAACTGAATAATTATAAGTAACAATATGATATCTAGTAAAACTAAAAACACATATGATTTATTGTGTTAGAGTGTAGTAGTAGTGATGTATTGGATAGTTGTTAGATGTAACATGCGAGAACGTGTAGAGATGTAGTTTTGGAGGGCCTACAGAGAGAAAAGAGTAATACGGTCACCGAACTTCAGAATAAGCTGATTATGGTCACTATATACATTTTGCGGTGATTATACGTTCACTTGCTCATAGCTCAGCATCGGATTGCACTCTGTTGACCGGCCAAATAGTCTGCGTGGCGCCATGTTGACTAGTTAATTGACCACATTCGTTGTGGGTCCCACCTGTCAGTTCGTATAGGCAAAAGGTCAGATAAGCACAAATTTACGCAGGCGCGACAAGGCTCCAACCCGTGCGCGGGAATCACCTGGTTGTGTATGTGTCTGTCAGGGCCTGATGTGTGCGCATGCATGTGTAGGTTGAGCACTTGAGCATGAGAGTGTGTGTTGGTCGTGTGGTGTACTGGTGTGTGCATGTGTGTGTGCATGTGAGTGTTGCGTGCGTGCGTGCGTGGTTGCGTGTGTACGTGTGAGTGTTGCGTGCGTGCGTGGGTGCATGTGTTTGTGTGAGTGTTGCGTGGATGCAGTTTGTGTGCATGCATGCATGTGTGTATAATCACCACACCAGCTCCTATGTGTTAAAACAGACGGCTCAGCATACCAATACAAGGCCACCTTGCCCGATGTGCCCGCGGTCATGACTTCGAACCACCGTCCAAATATTTTTTTGTCGTTTGTTTTCATTCTTACTAGCAAGATGCCCGTGCGTTGCATGTAACATCAAGATGCATTTGTATGACTTGTTTATCTTGTGAGAGAAAAGGATGAACGAGGGAAGGCCTTATTTGCAAATGTGGAGAGGTGTGTGGGTACCTTTTTGCAAAATTGCCATAGTTTCTTTCCTATCCGTCAGATATAAATCGGACGGCCTATATTGCAGGATGGCAGGCACACCATCATCACCAACTCTGTTTTTTATAAGAGTGTATTTTATGTATTTTGTAAGAGTGTAGATGTAGAGTAGATACAAGTCAACAGGTGGGCACAATGGTAGTGAGATAATGTGATGCAACACTAGAGGTGCCACGTGGAGCGTTTAACTGGTCAACTTGTCATGTCATGAGCAAATACAGAGTTGTATGGTGATCCCGTGACTGCATAATAACCACTAAACGTAAATGGTGACCGTAATGAGTGGATTCTGAAGTCCAATGTACTTATCGTGCTTTCGCTTCAAATACAATGATCGTCATTGCATATATCGCGAGAGAAAGATGAAACATGCGTGAATTTTCTGGGGGCTTACTTTTAGAGGACCTGGAGATAGTTTTGTGTGCATACGTGAAAGGGGCGTACAGGGGGTATGCGATGGAGAGAGAGATGCTCTTCGTTTCTCTTTATTATGACTAACTTTGTATATAGTATAAAAATATAAAAAATCACAGTGCGGAATAAATATCATTGTGGGCACCATGCAATGCAAATTAGCGTTCATACTCCTCCATATAACTTTGTAATGTTGTATATATGTAGAAACTCTAAAATAATTTTTTGGCCACACTTTATTCAAAAGGAATGTTGTATGCGAAATAAACGTGAAGAGAGGGCTTTTTAGATCAATGGGGTACGTGATGTAACATGTGTGAATGTGTAGTTGATGCATTTGGCGGGGCCTAGAGAGGTATGTGTGTGTATTATGTATTCGAGAGAGGCATGGGTAGAGGGGCCGACGGGGGGCGTGGGAGAGTTAGCACGAGAAATGAGAGTGGTCTAGAGAGAGAGAGAGAGACGAATATGACGTCACGACAAGAGATTCCATTCCCTTGAGTGTGTATTTGCAAGGGGGGAGGGAATAGAGGCACCAGGAGAAATTTTCTGTGTGTGTGGTGTTTGTGTTGGTATGTGTGGGTGTGAGAAGATAATGAGACATGGGGGCAGAGGGTGTGTCACCGCATGAGGTCCGGTGGGTCGAGGTGAGGCCCTTCGTTTTGTTCCGTCCTGCGCCACATTGGTCGGCCCATGATGCATTTAGGAAGACCCATGGATGACTAGTCGTACAAGACAAAGATAGCAGAATTGTGAAGGACTCTGTGTCCACTGACAAAGCCGGCTAGGATTTGTAACCCTAGGTTCTTGGACTAAGGTAACCCCTTTATCTCTGATATTACTATTCATCCAACTTAACTTTAAGGGGCATCCTACAGAATGCTCTGCTAGAATCATACTCGTCGATTAGGAAGAGAGGTGTGAGATAATGCGTGAGAGATAGGCGTAAAGATAATGTGCGTACATGAGACATGTAGGCAGGTCCATGTATATAGAAAGGGTCGGTGAGGATTATGCGTGTGTATGTTTGCGAGAGGAAGAGTGCTTGTGATAAAGGTTAGTGAAAACAGTTGTAAATGGTTACGAGAGGGAGGGAGGGTTATATCTAGAGCATGTGTGCGAGAAAGACACCTTGGGAGAGAGTGTGTGAGCATGTGTGAGAGACCACCGATGGAGAGTGAAACTACACGTAAAAGACTGCTCTACACATTGATTAAAGATATAAATTGTATCCAAATATTAGGATGGGATCATGATATTTGCAATTCGCGTAAGGAGCGGTCATTGATCCATCAGACATCTAGATTCTATCGAATTTGAGCATGTCTATGTTATTATTCGACACAATTGATCCACATAGTTAGTATTTTGACCTCCAGACAATGCATCGCTTTAGCAATCGAATATAAACGTGAGTATAGTTCATGTTGTGTGTGTAAAGCACATTATACATACGAAAGTTACACAATGGACATTATAAATAGCTACTACCTATGAAATAGCATACATTTGAATTCAATTTGAGGTGGTTTAAACAAATCGAATTCAACATGAAGTCCATTCAATTATTTGAATTTCATATCATGGCATTTGTAAACCATACCTTAATTATGGGGGCACCAATCTTTGCTCTGATTTTGTACATAATAGCATATGTAGTCATGTACAAAATAGATTCAAATTTATCTCCTCCATTCCAAAATAATCGTAGTTATAGGATTTTCAAGTGTCCAAATTTCAAAAAGAAGCGGATAATTTAGTGAGGTTTTCAAACATACAAGGTCAAATATAACATTGTATATTTAGGTCAATCCTCATAGTTCAAGAGTACTCTAAACGTGAATGCTTGTGTTTCAAAATTTCGAACGAAGTGCCAAAAGAGCCTCTACTCGCCCGAAACCGTGTGAGACCAATGTTTGGTAGTACAAGGAAATTACTTTTCTAATAACTCCGACCCGTGAAACCTACCAGCCCGACATCCAAAGGTGTAAACCGGTGTAGGTTTGTAGCTTCATCTAGACGCCACGCAACCGCATCCGAAAAACATTCATACACAATGGCCGCCTAAGCACACACGCGCGTAGCCGAAATCGCTCCCGCCGACTATTTGGGACACCTGGGATTACCATCCTACCCCCGACCCGTAGTAGGTCCAGAATTTAAGAGGGGGGCAAAGTTTGTACTTTCCCCAAATTTCAAACAAGCACGTCCCATTTCTGTTCAAAAAAGCCAAAAACAAGCGTGTCCCAGACCGAAACATGGTTCCCCCCCCCCACCCGTCTGATTCCCCATTCGTACTCCGTGGGCGCCAAAACTACCTCTCCACCAGCCGCGAAACCCCGGCGTCCTCCGTCTGCCACCCAATCCCCCCCATCAACCGCCGCCCTCCTCCATCACGCCGGAGCCGATACCCCAACGTCGTCGTCCACCGCAACCTCAACCGCAACGCCCTCCACGGATAGTAGTTGAAGCCGAGGCCGAGCTGTCCGTACCCGAGCCAGCTCAACCACGCCGTCCTGCGCCTCACCGCTGCCGCTCCAACTTCGCCACCCTCCACTGCACTGGAGTTGTTCCTACTACGCCATCCTTCGCCGCCTCGGATCTGCTTCCCCTCCGCTGACATATGGCCACGGCAACACAGTCAACAATTTGGCCATGGGTTCGTCCAAGCCTGCACCCTCCAGAACATCGGTTTCCCCAGTAAAAAGAAGAAAATCGGCGTGACTTCTGGAGGTGACCACACCGGCAACCGAAAAAGGTACTCCTCTTCCCTTATTCGTGCAAATCTTACGTCTCTACTTGCACAGTATTCATCCCATAGAAGACACTAGTTGACCGCTTCTTCTTGATACTAGATGTTCCTAGTAACTCGCGATGCACAAGGTTTCTCCTCATATACTATTTCACCTTAGCTAGAGGTCCGTCGCCCCCCTGAATTTCAATTTCGGGCCACTTGATTCCCAATTAACAGAAGCATTCCCCGGTGTAACAGACGCTAGTACACCTATTACGCCGGGGAAGCAGCGCCTTGGTGTTTATCTTAAGGGCGTGTGCGGCCTAGAGCTACTGGCGCCCGATCTGGAGGTCGGCCGGGATTAAAGGGATGGCCTGGGGGCGCTGCCAAGCACGGCAGTGGTGTGAGGTTGATGGGAGGGCGGGGCGGCGGAGGCAGGGGTCTGGGCCGGTGGTCGCTGGCGGTTCGAGAAAGATCGTCAACAGTGACTAGCGGGAGGTAGACGAAGGCCATCTTCCTGTTCCTTATAGATCGGACGGTTCATTAAAAAAATCGACTGCCCTATTTATTTTCAATCGACTGTTATCTTAGATATGACCACATGTGGTGGTGTGCTGGAGGAGTACTTGCATTTACTGTGCTCATATATTACAAAATCATACAGAGTAGAATCTAATTTCGTTTGCCATGCAATGTTGTAGAGCTATCATATGTCTCCTGTCATTTATTTTTCAGCCACCTGCTATCTGCTACTTTTACAGTGCACTAGTTCTGCACACACTTCACCCTTACTCTCACTGTTGTGTTTTTATGCAAGGGTATTTCAGACTCTGCTGCCATGAGAGAAGCCAAAAAGAAAAGAGAGAAGTCGCTCCAGTTTGGTGTGCGGCTAGGCAAGACACGTTTCAACGCTTTAAAGGGTGTAGTGTCAGCAGAGGGAGACGGAGAACGTAGCTCTGGAGTTGATGACCTTGCTCGCAATGAACCACCATCCTAGGTGCTTGCTTTAACTTCGCGGTGTCATATGTGGTTGCATGTTCCATATGGTGTCTAGCTTGTATTCGAAAGGCCGAAGTCGGTAAGATAAGGAAAGATATTTTTTTACATGAACCACCATCCCGTGAGCACCAGAAGACAAATAGCTAGTCAGGGCACCGGCCAAGCCAGTGACAAGCCCAGCAAAGATAGGCATCACCTGGAAGCCAACTAAAAAGCTGTGATGGTGGCGAAGCAGCCCGCCTCCCACCAGGCTCTCAGGTCCTAGATGATCATGCTCACCACTCCAGCTGGATGTCTAGCTTGTATTGCTTCCAATTTGGTTAAATTGCATCTGTTTAGCTTACACATTATACCTTTGAATATGACATGCCTTTCTGTTTTTGGTACATACTAGTACATCTGTGTATTAACCATGTTCTTACATCAAACTAATGTTCTTATGTATCCCTCATCGATCAGTTATGACGAGGCAGGCATGCAAGGGGACTACTCCTCATTTAAAGAATGCAGCGTCAGCCTCCCGACATGATTCTCAAGAAACAGAAATGCTAGATGAAGATAGTGAACATAGCTCTGTAGTTGATTACAGCATTTCCCCTACACTAGCATCGCAGGTGCTTGCTCTAACTTGGCAGCGTGATATGTGGTTGCATGTTGCATATGGTGTCTAGATTGTAATTCTTCCAATCTGGTTAAACTGCATGTGCTAGTCTGCTTAGCTTATACATTATACCTATTAATGTGACATGCCATCCTATATTTAGTACATAGTACATCTGTCTATTAAGCATGTCCTAACATAAAATTATTGTTTTTTTGTATCCCGCATCAATCAACATGACGAGACACCTTTAGTATATGCAGTGTGATATTAGTTGCATCTTTCATATGATTTATAGCATGCGCTGCTTCTAATTTGTTGAAATTCCATTTATGATGGGACGCTTTTAACTTGGCAGACTCATATTGGTTGCATCTTTCATGTGGTGTCTAGCTTGCATTGCTTCTTATTTGCTGGAATGGTTTCTGCTTAGTTTACACAAACAGTTGTGAACATGCCATGCCGTCCTGTTTTTCGTACATATTCCATCCTGGTATCATGTGTTTGCCTTACATCAAAGTAGTGATTGTCAGTATCATGCATGAATGAGTTCTGAAGAGAGAATTTTATTGCTTTTTCTTGTCGGTTTTACTTGACAATTCAAAATCAATAAAGCGGAAGGAAGTTAGCAAGGCAGTGGATAAAGGTGCTCCTTCCGAACGGAGGGCCTCTATAGTTTCTACTCCTCCACACCCCCAAGATGATTTTCAAGACAACACATGCATAGACACTCAACAAAGTTGTGTTTATGATGAGCACGTCTCCCCTAGTGCAGCATCACCGGTGCTCCCTCTAACTTGGCACTGTTATATGTGGTTTCATGTTATGTGTGATGTCTAGCTTGTATTGCTTCTAATTTTGTTGAATTCCATCTGCTTACTTTACAAATTATACTTGAATAAGACACGTGTTCCTGTTTCTAGAACATACAATATATGTCTATCACACCATGTTCTTACATCAAATTACTACTGTTGTGTAACCTACAACAATCACTTATCATAAGACACATTTGACTTTGGAGTGTGATATAGGTTACATCTCACATTCTTTTCTAGCTTGTATTAATAATTTGTTGAAATGGCACTTATGACGAGATAGTTTTAACTTGGTAGAGTGATATTCGTTGCATCTTTCATATGGTGTCTAGCTTTCATTGCTTCTAATTTGTTGAAATGCCTTCTCCTTAGTTTACACATCATAAGCTGTGAATATGCAATGCTGTGAATATGCAATGGCACTAACGAGAGACCTCTAACATGGTAGTGTGATGTTGTTTGCATCTTGCATATGATTTATTTCTTGTACTGCTTCACATTTGTTTAAACGCCATTTATGATGAGACACTGTTAACTTGGCAGAATGATATTTATAGCATCTTTCATATGGTGTCTACCTTCCATTGCATTTCTTCTAATTTGGTGAACTGTCTTCTTCTTAGTTTACACATCATAGTTCTGGTTATCTCTTCCATCCTATTTTTCATACACATTACATCCTCCTATCATGTGGTTGTCTAACATCAAAGTTCAGTTCGTCTGCATCATGCATAAATTTGTTCTGAAGAACTAAATTGTTATTCGTTTTTCTTGTCGGCTTGACTTAACATGGCACAGAGAAAGAGGAAGAAACACAGAATGGCAGGGAATGAGAAGCATATGAATCCTGCAGATTTTGCTGGTACTGATGGTGCAATAGAAGGTCAAAGTCCGGCAGAAAATTGTACAAACACGGCATCCCATGCTACACAAGTTGCAAAAAAAGACAAACAGAAACAAATAGCTGCCACCAAACAAGCAGAGACAGCCCTAGTTCTTGCAACACCTACCACAGTACTACCAGCTGCACAACGTACTCGTGCGTCAACTGAGCTAGCGGCACGTTCCTAATCTCCCTTGCCACCTGACACTACTTCCCAAGCACTCTTGACACAAGACGAGTTGGCAATATCAGATGAACCTTGTGAGCTTCAACAGCAAGAAGGTAGTTGCTGGAGTCAAGTTGTAGTTGCATGCTTCTTTATATGTAGTCTCATAGTTTGATGTACACTAACACTTCCTATGTTTGTTGTTGGACTAGCACCTAGGCGCAAGAGGAAACAAACATCAGGGATAATGCTCAATAGATTAACTAAATCTAGAGGAGGAAGAATGGAGATCCATTTTGAGGCAGGTTTAAAAAGGCCACGTGATGCTACAGAGTCAGCCAAGTTAGTATCAGAGGCAGCGGTTGCTGTTAGGTTTCATGTACGTATCCTCCCAACATGGATTCAGTACAGGAATGGCAAAGACGAAACCCAGTTCAACATCTTCCTCGACCATTTATCTATAAGTATGGTTATGTATGGAAACTAGTAATATCGTCTTGCTCTGTCCAATACTTTCTAGGTTGCTGATAATGAGACTCCCATAATTTTCAACAGATGAGGTTCAAGTTGGATAGCCAAGATGATGCAACCAGACAAGCTTGCACCCATGTTTTCAAGTCTGCTCTGCGACAGTATCGGTATAACTTGAGGAAAACTCACTTTGAAGGCAAGGCTAACAGTGAACTTGCCCAAACATCTCCAGTGGAAAATATATCTGATGTAGACTGGAGAGGCCTCGTTAAACACTGGTCCGATCCGAAGTATCAAGTACATTATATATATGTCATCAGATCACATGTTGAAGTCCTATTTACGCATGTGCCACACAAATCTATCTTCTTGTAGGTGAACTGTTCAAAGAACAAGGCCAACCGTACGAAAGTGAAATTCCAACAGACGACAGGATCTCGTAGCTATATTGCACACTGCGAGGCTCTTGTAATTAGCTGTTGTTTCACTCTTTTTGATGTACCATATTATCAGATATATATTGACTTTTTCCAAATGCAGAGGAAAGCCCGCAAGGACCAAAAAGTACCTGAACCAAATGTTGTGGAAATCTTCAAGGACTGTCACACCAGCAAGAAGAAGGGCATGACTACACCAGTCAAAGCCGCTGTTGTAAGTCCTTAATCCTCATGCCTTTTAACTACTACTTACTCTGACTTGTGCCTTGAACTGCATGGTTTGCAGCCAATGCCTATTACTCTTTTCAATTTTATACACAATTGTCTTAGCATATCATTGCACCTTACAAGGTTTAAAAGAGAGGAGTGATGTTCCTTTGATCTTGACCCGTAATCTAGTCCATGCCTATTTGTCTGTTCTCATTTGTTTTGTGATATGAATGACGTCATACTATACTTACCGTATTATAAACTTCGTCTCTTTATCCTTAGCCCTCAGTACAATGTGAAGAAATAGACAATACATTAGCGATGGTACATGGTCATATGTTTGGAACCTGGTTTTATTATGTACTTTGCAATAAAATACAACTAATATTTTACATGGGTTCACCAGAATAAGTTCTGTATATAGACCAAAGCTATTTTGTTTGTTTTTTCTGCCTCCTTAATATCTTCTGTTCTGGTACTACTAATGTAAAACCTCAACTTTTCAGCGAGCTATGGAAAAATGGGTGGAACCGCCACCTTCTGAAGGTGGCGAGGCAACTATAACCGCAATGTCAGCTCTTGCTGCAATGGGTCAGTACCTGTCCACTAACAGTGCCAAAAGCATGTTCCTGCGTAATACTGGGTTGGTTGTTAAGGCAATATCGTACAAACTGCCTCATGATCAAGATATGCAAGCTCAAAGCAATGTTGTATCTGCGCTCCAGACATAAGTCCATTCCCTAACAGAGACCCTTTGTGAAACAAGGAGAAACATTGCTCAATGTCGTCAAGATATGCATGGTTTTGAAACCAGACTATCAGACATTTGCTATGTTGTTCAGGAGCCTAGGGGAAATGAAGGCGAGGGTTATGGTGCTCCATCAGACAATACATCATGAAAACGTAATAGTCAGGTCAAATGAATTGAGCTTTTGAACTTCTGGTGGTGCATTTATCTGCTAGACTGTTAAGTTTTATGCCAACCTTCCTTTTGTTATATAGTTGTATTTTGTTTTGGTGCGATACAAAATTTATTCTTAACGTGCAGCCACCGCCTGAAGAAAACAGCAAGCCATTTTTGTATAGTGTGGGGTGTTCCCTATATTTGCACTGGTGGCGATCTTTGATGCCGAGTGAATGTAATTTGTGCAATCGCCTTAATAGCCTAGCGTTAGTTTTGGCCTTATTTATTTCCTAGTCTTCTTTTTCCCTGGTTTGCTAGTGGCCGCAACTACCATGGGCCATATACGGGCCGTAGGATCCATGAGTCTCCTATGGGCCGTCGATAAATGGGCCTGTAATCGGTGGGCCTCGGGCCGTCAGATAAATGGGTCTATATGGGCCATTATCGGGCGTAATTGGTATCGGCCCAACACGGTAACAGGCCCTTAACAGGCCGTAGGACAGCAAAGGCTCAATTCTGTCACAGGCATAATGGGTCGTTAATGGGCCAGAATATAGGACGGGCTGGAAACGGCGCAACGGGTTAACAGGTCAGAAATGGGCCAACTCTTGCCATGGGCCGAATTTGGCCCATTAGGGTAACAGGCCAGTAACGAGCCGACTCGTGCCATGGGCCGAATTTGGCCCATTAGTGGAACAGGACAGTACCGGGCCGACTCTTGCCATGGGACGAATTTGGCCCATTAGGGGAACAGGCCAGTAACGGGCCGGAAGTAATCAAGGGCCGAAAAGGAGCCCAAGAACGTATGGGCCGTCAATAGGCCGAAAGCTAGCACGGACTAGAAACGGCCCATGTAAATCACGGGCCGTTAACGGGTATAAAGAAAATTACTGTTCATTATGGGCTAGAGTCACCATGGGCCTTTACCTGGCCCGGCCTATTATGGCACACGAAAATCTTGTGGGCCTTTACCTAGGCCGGCCCATTATGGCCCGTGAAATCTTGTTGGCCTTTAGCTGGGCCAGCCCATTATGGTCCGCAAAATCTCATGGGCCTTTAGCTGGGCCGGCCCATTATGGTCCGCAAAATCTTGTGGGCCTTTAGTTGGGCCGGCCCATTTAAACTTGTTGGGTCGTGCCATGTTTCGACGTATTATAGGCGCCTTCTGTCCAGTGAGTGGATGACATATGTCCCGACGATGAGCTGACACGTGTTTCCTCTAGCCAATGATGATTTTACACGTGGAAAATCCCCATTGGTCGGGGCTGTTAACGGGTTATCGGATCCAAAACCCTACCCGATAGCTTAACGGCATTCCGTTACGGTGGATGCCACATGTCGGTCACCCTTGACGAAATCACTTCTGTGACGCGCAATTTATCATCATGGAAGTGGACACTTCCATGATGATAATTTTGGTAATGTCATGGAACACTTCTACGACAGCACATGTATGACTATCTTAATTCTGTCATAAATTTGTCATGGATGTACATGCATGAAAAAAAGAGACCTACTGTGACAAACACGTATCATCACGGAAGTGTATTTTTTTGTAGTGAGAGTAACTACATCTCCACCTCTCTATGTTTCCAACACAATAAAATTGCAAGAAACTGTTTATACTATGTATTGGCCTTTACTTTGTGTGCATGAACTATTCTTTTATGACATGCCGATGCATAGGAAGAGAGTTAGACTTCGTTGTTTCATGATATATGTTACTTTGTGCTCACTACTAAATTACAAATCATTTCTAATTAAAATTTGCTTTGATATACCTTGGGATCCGGGTGGATTCACTACTTGAGCACTATATGCCTAGCTTAATGGCTTTAAGAAAGCGCTGCCAGGGAGAAAAACCAGAATTTTTAGAGATTCATTTATTTCTGTTGTGTGCTCTTATAAAGTTTAAAAATAAAAATAATGTGCCAAGATTTGCCTTTAGGATGTTTACAATGCTTGTTGGTTTGTGCGGTGCAGGACACAAACTTTGGCTGTAGTGCGTGATTTTACATTTTTTTTACTGGAACGTCAAATGGTTCTGATTCTTTTTGCACTGTCTTTCTATACAAATTTTTTATTTTTCCTAATTTTGGCAGAATTTTTCAAGTATCATAAGTACGGTGAATGTTCAGATTGTTACAGACTATTCTGTTTTAGACAGATTCTGTTTTTGATGCATAGTTTGCTTGTTTTGATGAAACTATCGATTTATATCAGTGGATTAAGTCATGAAAAAGTTATACTACAGTATCTATAATGCAAAACGAAAATATGAATTGTTTTTAAACAATACTTAGAGTAGCGATTTGCTTTATTATACTAACGGATCTTACCGAGTTTTCTGTTGAAGTTTTGTGTGGATGAAGTGTTCGATGATCGAGAAGGTCTCGATGTGAGAAGAAGGAGGAGAGGCAAGAGCTCAAGCTTGGGGATGCCCAAGGCACCCCAAGTAAATATTCAAGGAGACTCAAGCGTCTAAGCTTGGGGATGCCCCGGAAGGCATCCCCTCTTTCTTCAACCAATATCGGTATGTTTTCGGATTCGTTTTGTTCATGTGATATGTGCAATCTTGGAGTGTCTTTTGCATTTAGTTTTCACTTTTATTTTATGCACCATGCTGGTATGAGATAGTCCTTGGTTGATTTATAGAATGCTCTCTGCACTTCACTTATATCTTTTGAGTATGGCTTTATAGAATGCTTCATGTGCTTCACTTATATCATTTGAAGTTTGGATTGCCTGTTTCTCTTCACTTAGACAACCGCCATTTGTAGAATGCTGTTTTTCTTCACTTATATTTGTTAGAGCATGGGCATATATTTTGTAGAAAGGATTAAACTCTCTTGCTTCACTTATATCTATTTAGAGAGATGACAGGAATTGGTCATTCACATGGTTAGTCAGTAAATCCTACATAAAACTTGTAGATCACTGAATATGATATGTTTGATTCCTTGCAATAGTTTCTCGATATAAAGGTGGTGATATTAGAGTCGTGCTAGTTGATTAATTGTGAAATTGAGAAATACTTGTGTTGAGGTTTGCAAGTCCCGTAGCATGCACGTATGGTGAACCGTTATGTAACGAAGTCGGAGCATGGGGTGTTCTTTCATTGCTTTCTTTATGAGTGGCGGTCGGGGACGAGCGATGGTCTTTTCCTACCAATCTATCCCCCTAGGGGCATGTGTAGTAGTAGTTTTCTTCGAGGTCTAATAAACTTTTGCAATAAGTATATGAGTTCTTTATTACTAATGTGAGTCCATGGATTATACGCACTCTCACCCTTCCATCATTGATAGCCTCTTCGGTACCATGCATTGCCCTTTCTCACCTCGAGAGTTGGTGCAAACTTCGCCGGTGCATCCAAACCCCGTGATATGATACGCTCTATCACACATAAGCCTCATTATATCTTCCTCAAAACAGCCACCATACCTACCTATCATGGCATTTCCATAGCCATTCCGAGATATATTGCCATGCAACTTCCATCATCATCATATACATGACTTGAGCATTTATTGTCATATTGCTTTGCATGATCGTAAGATAGCTAGCATGATGTTTTCATGGCTTGTCCGTTTTTTGATGTCATTGCTATGCTAGATCGTTGCACATCCCGGTACACCGTCGGAGGCATTCATATAGAGTCATATCTTTGTTCTAGTATCGAGTTGTAATATTGAGTTGCAAGTTAATAAAAGTGTGATGATCATCATTATTAGAGCATTGCCGCAGTGAGGAAAGGATGATGGATACTATGATTCCCCCACATGTCGGGATGAGACTCCGGACGAAAAAAATAAAAAAATAAAAAATAAAAAAGATAAAGGCCAAAAAAAGAGAAGGCCCAAAAAAAGAAAAATGAGAGAAAAAGAGAGAAGGGGCAATGTTACTATCCTTTTACCACACTTGTGCTTTAGAGCAGCACCATGTTCTTCATATAGAGTCTCTTGAGTTATCACTTTCATATACTAGTGGGAATTTTCATTATAGAACATGGCTTGTATATTCCAACGATGGGCTTCCTCAAATGCCCTAGGTCTTCATGAGCAAGCAAGTTGGATGCACACCCACTTAGTTTCAGTTTGAGCTTTCATATACTTATAGCTCTAGTGCATCTGTTGCATGGCAATCTCTACTCCTCACATTGACATCAATTGATGGGCATCTCCATAGCTCGTTGATTAGCCGCGTCGATGTGAGACTTTCCCCTTTTTGTCTTCTCCACAAAACCCCCATCATCATATTCTATTCCACATATAGTGCTATGTCCATGGCTTGCGCTCATGTATTGCGTGAGGGTTGAAAAGGCTGAAGCGCATTAAAAAGTATGAACCAATTGCTCGGCTTGTCATCGGGGTTGTGCATGATTTGAATGCTTTGTGTGTGAAGATGGAGCATAGCCAAACTATATGATTTTGTAGGGATGAGCTTTCTTTGGCTATGTTATTTCAATAATACATAATTGCTTGGTTGGTATGCTTGAGGTATTATTATTTTTATGTCAAAATATGCTTTGAATCACTCGTGTCTCAATATTCATGCCATGATTAGATTATGTGATCAAGATTATGCTAGGTAGCATTCCACATCAAAAATTATCTTTTTTATCATTTACCTACTCGAGGACGAGCAGGAATTAAGCTTGGGGATGCTGATACGTCTCCGTCGCATCTATAATTTTTTATTGTTCCATGCCAATATTATTCAACTTTCATATACTTTTGGCAACTTTTTATACTATTTTTGGGACTAACATATTGATCCAGTGCCCAGTGCCAGTTCCTGTTTGTTGCATGTTTGATGTTTCGTAGAATATCCATATCAAACGGAATCCAAACGGGATAAAAACGGACGGAGAATATTTTTGGAATATTTGGAGAATTCCGGAAGAAAAATCCACGTGAGATGGTGCCCGAGGTGGCCACGAGGCAGGGGGCGCGCCTGCCCTCCCTGGGTGTGCCCCTGACCCTCGTGGGCCACCCGTAAGGCGGTTGATGCCCTTCTTCGTCCGCAAGAAAGCTATTTTTTTGGAAAAAAATCATGGCGAATGTTTCAGTCCAATCGGAGTTACGGATCTCCATATATATACGAAACGGTGAAAGGGCAGCAGAATGCAGAAACAGTGAGAGACAGAGAGACAGATCCAATCTCGGAGGGGCTCTCGCCCCTCCCACGCCATGGAGACCATGGACCAGAGGGGAAACCCTTCTCCCATCTAGGGAGAAGGTCAAGGAAGAAGAAGAAGGAGGGGGCTCTCTCCCCCTCGCTTCCGGTGGCGCCGGAACATTGCCGGGGGCCATCATCATCATCGCGATCTTCACCAACACCTTTGCCATCCTCACCAATATCTCCATCACCTTCCCCCTTCTATCTACAGAGGTCCACTCTCCCGCAACCCGGTGTACCCTCTACTTGAACATGGTGCTTTATGCTTCATATTATTATCCAATGTTGTGTTGCCATCCTATGATGTATGGGTAGATTTTCGTTGTCCTATCAGTGGTTGATGAATTGCTATGATCGATCTAATTTGCTTATGGTTATGTTGTTGTCCTTTGGTGCCCATCATATGAGCGTGCGCGTGGATCACACCATAGGGTTAGTTGTATGTTGATAGGACTATGTATTGGAGGGCAAGGGTGACAGAAGCTTCAGCCTAGCATAGAAATTGATGCATACGGGATTGAAGAGGGACCAATATATCTTAATGCTATGGTTGGGTTTTACCTTAATGAACGTTAGTAGTTGCGGATGCTTGCTAATAGTTCCAATCATAAGTGCATAGAATTCCAAGTCAGGAATGATATGCTAGCAGTGGCCTCTCCCACATAATACTTGCTATCAATCTAGTGAAGTAGTCAATTGCTTAGGGACAATTTCGCAACTCCTACCACCACTTTTCCACACTCGCTATATTTACTTTATTTTTCTTTACCTAAACAGCCCCTAGCTTTTATTTACGCGCTCTTTATTTTCTTGCAAACCTATCCAAAAACACCTACAAAGTACTTCTAGTTTCATACTTGTTCTAGGTAAAGCGAACGTCAAGCGTGCGTAGAGTTGTATCGGTGGTCGATAGAACTTGAGGGAATATTTGTTCTACCTTTAGCTTCTCATTGGGTTCGACACTCTTACTTATCGAAAGAGGCTACAATTGATCCCCTATACTTGTGGGTTACCAATCACCATCGTCACCGGCGCGACACCTTTATCTCCATTGTAGCATCGTTGTCATCTCGCCAACTATTGCTTCTATGACTATCGCTACCGCTTAGTGATAAAGTAAAGCAATTACATGGCGATTGCATTTCATACAATAAAGCGACAACCATATGGATCCTGCCAGTTGCTGATAACTCTATTACAAAACATGGTCATCTCACAGAATAAAATTTAGCATCATGTCTTGACCATATCACATCACAACATGCCCTGCAAAAACAAGTTAGACGTCCTCTACTTTGTTGTTGCAAGTTTTACGTGGCTGCTACGGGCTGAGCAAGAACCGTTCTTACCTACGCATCAAAACCACAACGATATTTCGTCAAGTATGTGTTGTTTTAACCGTCACAAGGACCGGGCGTAGCCACACTCGATTCAACTAAAGTTGGAGAAACTGACACCCACCATCCACCTGTGTGTGAAGCATGTCAGTAGAAGCAGTCTCGCGTAAGTGTAAGCGTAATGTCGGTCCGGGCCGCTTCATCTAACAATACCGCCGAATCAAATTGTGACATGCTGGTAAGCATATGACTTGTATCGCCCACAACTCACTTGTGTTCTACTCGTGCATATAACATCTACGCACAAACCTGGCTCGGATGCCACTGTTGGGGAACGTAGTAATTTCAAAAAAAATCCTACGCACACGTAAGATCATGGTGATGCATAGCAACGAGAGGGGAGAGTGTTGTCCACGTACCCTCGTAGACCAAAAGAGGAAGCATTAGAACAACGCGGTTGATGTAGTCGTACGTCTTCACGATCCGACCGATCCAACTACTGAACACACGGCACCTCCAAGTTCAGCACACGTTCAACTCGATGACGTCCCATGAACTCCGATCTAGCAGAGCTTCAAGGGGGAGTTCCGTCAGCACGACGGTGTGATGATGGTGATGATGTTGCTACCGACGCAGGGCTTCGCCTAAGCACCGCTATGATATTACCGAGGTGGATTATGGTGGAGGGGGGCACCGCACATGGCTAAGAGATCAATGATCAATTTTTGTGTCTCCAAGGGGTGCCTCCCTCCCCGTATATAAAGGAGTGGAGGAGGGGGAGGGGGCCGGCCCCCTATGGCACGCCCCATGAGGAGTCCTGCTCCCACCAGGAGTAGGACTCCCCCCTTCCAAGTAGGAATAGGAGAGGAGAGGGAAGGGAGAGAGGAAGAGAAGGAAAGGGAGCGCCGCCCCCCTCCTTGTCCAATTCATACTAGAGGGGGAGCGGGTGCGCGTCTACCCTGGCCGCCCCTCCTCTTCTCCCACTAGGGCCCAATAGGCTCAATAAACTCCCCGGGGGGTTCCGGTAACCCCCCGGTACTCCGGTATATGTACGAAACCTCCCGAAACACTTCCGGTGTCACGATCTTTACGTCTCAACCATTTCGAGACTCCTCGTCATGTCCGTGATCATATCCGGGACTCCGAACTACCTTCGGTACATCAAAACACAAAAACTCATAATACCGATCGTCAAAGAACTTTAAGCGTGCGGACCCTACGGGTTCGAGAACTATGTAGACTGATATGTCCATTTTGCATCATGCTTTTATATCGATATTTATTGCATTATGGGCTGTTATTACACATTATGTCACAATACTTATGCCTATTCTCTCTTATTTTACAAGGTTTACACAAGGAGGGAGAATGCCGGCAGCTGGAATTCTGGGCTGGAAAAGGAGCAAATATTAGAGACCTATTCTGCAGAACTCCAAAAGTCCTGAAACTCCATGGAAGTTATTTTTGGAAATAATAAAAAATATTGAGCAGAAGAAATACCAGGCACGAGGGTGGGGGGCGCGCCCCCTGCCTCGTGGGCCTCCTGGTGGCCCTCCGATGCCCATCTTCTGCTATATGAAGTCTTTCGTCCGAAGAAAAATCATAAGCAAGCTTTCGGGATGAGACTCCGCCACCATGAGGCGGAACCTTGGCAAAACCAATCTAGGGCTCCGGCGGAGCTGTTCTGCCGGGGACACTTCCCTATGGGAGGGGGAAATCATCGCCATCGTCATCACCAACGCTCCTCTCATCGGGAGAGGGCCAATCTCCATCAACATCTTCACTAGCACCATCTCCTCTCAAACCCTAGTTCATCTCTTGTATCCAATTCTTGTCTCTAAGTCTGGGATTGGTACTTGTAGGTTGCTAGTAGTGTTGATTACTCCATGTAGTTGATGCTAGTTAGTTTATTTGGGGGAAGACCATATGTTCAGATCCTTAATGCATATTAATACCCCTCTGATTATGAACATGAATATGCTTTGTGAGTAGTTACATTTGCTCCTGAGGACATGGGAGAAGTCTTGCTATTAGTAGTCATGTGAATTTGGTATTCGTTTGATATTTCGATGAGATGTATGTTGTCTATCCTCTAGTGGTGTTATGTGAACATCGACTACATGACACTTCACCATTGTTTGGGCCTAGAGGAAGGCATTGGGAAGTAATAAGTAGATGATGGGTTGCTAGAGTAACAGGAGCTTAAACCCTAGTTTATGCGTTGCTTCGTAAGGGGCTGATTTGGATCCATATGTTTCATGCTATGGTTAGGTTTACCATAATACTTCTTTTGTAGTTGCGGATGCTTGCAATAGGGGTTAATAATAAGTGGGATGCTTGTCCAAGTAAGGACAGCACCCAAGCACCGGTCCACCCACATATCAAATTATCAAAGTACCAAACGCGAATCATATGAACATGATGAAAACTAGCTTCACGATAATTCCCATGTGTCCTCGGGAGTGCTTTTCATTATATAAGAGTTTGTCCAGGATTGTCATTTGCTACAAAAAGGATTGGGACACCTTGCTGCACTTTATTTACACTTGTTACTCGTTACCCGTTACAATTTATCTTATCACAAAACTATTTGTTACCGATAATTTCAGTGCTTGCAGAGAATACCTTGCTGAAAACCGCTTATCATTTCCTTCTGCTCCTCGTTGGGTTCGACACTCTTACTTATCGAAAGGACTATGATAGATCCCCTATACTTGTGGGTCATCATAGACATTACCGAGACACGTCTCCGGTCAATAACCAATAGCGGAACCTGGATGCTCATATTGGCTCCCACATATTATACGAAGATCTTTATCGGTCAAACCGCATAACAACATACGTTGTTCCCTTTGTCATCGGTATGTTACTTGCCCGAGATTCGATCATTGGTATCTTAATACCTAGTTCAATCTCATTACCGGCAAGTCTCTTTAATCGTTCCGTAATACATCATCCTGCAACTAACTCATTAGTTACAATGCTTGCAAGGCTTATAGTGATGTGTATTACTGAGAGGGCCCAGAGATACCTCTCCGACAATCGGAGTGACAAATCCTAATCTTGATCTATGCCAACTTAACAAACACCATCGGAGACACTTGTAGAGCATCTTTCTAGTCACCCAGTTACGTTGTGACGTTTGATAGCACACAAAGTGTTCCTCTGGTATTCGGAAGTTGCATAATCTCATAGTCATAGGAACATGTATAATTCATGAAGAAAGCAATAGCAATAAACTAAACGATCAAGTGCTAAGCTAACAGAATAGGTCAAGTCAATCACATCATTCTCTAATGATGTGATCTCGTTAATCAAATGACAACTCATGTCTATGGCAAGGAAACTTAACCATCTTTGATTCAATGATATAGTCGTCCAATATATCAATCTTTACGTCTCGACCATTTAGAGACTCCTCATCATGTCCCTGATCTCATCCGGGACTCCGAACTCCTTCGGTACATCAAAACTCATAAGCTCATAATATAACTGTCATCGAAACCTTAAGCGTGCGGACCCTACGGGTTCGAGAACAATGTAGACATGACCGAGACACGTCTCCGGTCAATAACCAATAGCGGGACCTGGATGCCCATATTGGCTCCTACATATTCTACGAAGATCTTTATCGGTCAGACCGCATAACAACATACGTTGTTCCCTTTGTCATCGGTATGTTACTTGCCCGAGATTCGATCGTCGATATCTCAATACCTAGTTCAATCTCGTTACCGGCAAGTCTCTTTACTCATTCCATAATACATCATCTCACAACTAACTTATTAGTTGTAATGCTTGCAAGGCTTACGTGATGTGCATTACCGAGAGGGCCCAGAGATACCTCTCCGACAATCGGAGTGACGAAACCTAATCTCGAAATACGCCAACCCAACATGTACCTTTGGAGACACCTGTAGTACTCCTTTATAATCACCCAGTTACGTTGTGACGTTTGGTAGAACCCAAAGTGTTCCTCTGGTAAACGGGAGTTGCATAATCTCATAGTTATAGGAACATGTATAAGTCATGAAGAAAGCAATAGCAACATACTAAACGATCGGGTGCTAAGCTAATGGAATGGGTCATGTCAATCAGATCATTCACTTAATGATGTGACCCCGTTAATCAAATAACAACTCCTTGTTTATGGTTAGGAAACATAACCATCTTTGATTAGCGAGCTAGTCAAGTAGAGGCATACTAGTGACACTCCTTTTGTCTATGTATTCACACATGTATTATGTTTCTGGTTAATAGAATTCTAGCATGAATAATAAACATTTATCATGATATAAGGAAATACAAATAACAAGTTTATTATTACCTCTAGGGCATATTTCCTTCATGTTGCTCCTTTTTAAACCCAGCTAACTAATGTATAAACTTTTTTTGCTTGCAGACTAAACGTATATATTAGTTCGAAGCGACCTGATTGGATTATAGGAAAACAAATAATGGAACATCTAAAGAAAGGATATACAGGATAGATGGAGGGCTCCATCGCAAACGCATTGTTCGAAGAATGGACAGTGCAGCAACAATACAACAAAACCGATAAAGCCATACTCCCCATAGAATTTGCAAACGTATGAAGTCCAATTTGACAAAAACACTTGCATCATTTCAGTGATTACAAAGATTGAACTAAAAAGTAGAAAACTTTTTGGTCACAGATTGTGCTTAGTGTTAATACTGGAGAAGAAGGAGGACTAGCAGAATTCAATGAGGACGAAGCATTCAAACAGTTTGCACCCCTTGTAACAGGGAAGGAACTTTTAAAGAAAAAGCTGGTAAGTTAATAGAAATATACAAACATAATTCATGCTTCCTACAGATTACGTTGTCTTTCTTGTCCAATGTCAACTCTTTAGCATGTCATATTTTAATGAGTGCTCACAATCATAAAAGATCTCCAAGATAGTATATTTATATGTGAAGACCTCTCTTTCTTTATTACTTCCTATTAATTGCAACGATGACCAAAACTGTGTTTGTCAACCCTCAACAACTTTTATTCATCATACTCTTTCTATGTGAGCTCATTACTCTCCATAAGAGTCACATGATCTCCTTGTTTCTTTTTATTTCATTCTCTTTTCTTTTATTCACTTAGGATCATGGCAAAATAATCAAGCCCTTGACTCAACACCAATCTTTATTATATAGCTCACGGACTCGATTACATAGACGGATAATAAAGCAAAACTCGCAACTAGATCACACTAAGAACTTTTATTATACTAGATCAAGATATTACCAAAAGGATCGAACTAAGAAAAACGGTAAAGATAAAAGTGATGGTGATACGATACCGGGGCACTCCCCCAAGCTTGGCAGTTACCAAGTGGAGTGCCCATACCAGATACTCAATTCTTCTTTGTTGGTGGAGACAGTGGTGATTTTGTTGATGGCGTAGGCTTGTCATCCTTCTTCCAAGGCATAGGATCACCATCATAGAAAGATGACCGGGTCTCCGGGATCCTCAAATATGCATCCAAACTCATCCTTTTGAATCTATATTCATACTCACAGTTTTGGTTTTGCAGGTCATAGATTTGAGCTTGAAGATGGTCTCCCCAATGTTGCCGGCATCCAGCTTGTGTTTGTTGGTGAATTCTGCGATCATCATGTGGTTGGAGTTGAGTCCACGCTCCACCATCCCCTGACGCTTGAAAACTTGTTGCTCCATTGCTTCAAGCCTCGTCTCCACGCTTCCGGTCCCCTTCGGTCCCTCAGCATCACGGATGTGCAGCAACCCATCACACATCTCAATGGTTTGAGGGTGTTGCTGCACCTCCGCGAGGTAAGGGTTGATGACCTTCTCAAAGAACTTGTCCTTGGGAGCACTTGGAGATGCCATGATAATCTAGATCTGTTAGAAAAACAGCTCAAAACAAAGACAGGAGATTTTTGCGTGATACGGGAGTCAAAAACCCCGGGAGGTTATATAATGATTTTTTACGGACAAAAATATGTGTCGTGTATGATAACGGAGTCCGGAGAGCACACGAGGTGCCCATGAGGTAGGGGGCGCGCCCTCCACCCTTTTGGAGCCCTCGTGTCCTTCCCGGACTGCTACCTATTTTTCTATTTTTCTAAATATTCCAAAATGGAGAAATATTGCCTTAAAAACTATTTTGGAGTCGGTTTACTTACCGTACCACATACCTATTCCTTTTCGGAGTCTAAAAAGTTCCAGAAAGTGTCCCTTATGTATTCCTATGGGGTTACGATTTCAATAACATTGGTTTCAACATTTATGGTATTACCTGAGATATAGTGTTTGATTCTTTGACCGTTCACCACCTTCAGATTTGTGCCTTCGAAGTTGTTCATTTTTATGGCACCGGAATGGTAGACCTCCTCGATAACGTAAGGGCCTTCCCATTTAGAGAGAAGTTTTCCTCCAAAAAATCTTAAACAAGAGTTGTATAGCAATACATAATCACCTACATTAAACTCACGCTTTTGTATCCTTTTGTCATGCCATCTTTTAACTTTTTCTTTAAACAACTTGGCATTTTCGTAGGCTTGGGTTCTCCATTCATAAAGTGAGCTAATATCAAATAACCTCTTCTCACCGGCAAGTTTAAAATCATAATTAAGTTCTTTAATAGCCCAATAAGCCTTGTGTTCTAGTTCAAGAGGTAAGTGACATGCTTTTCCATAGACCATTTTATACGGAGACATACCCATAGGATTTTTATATGCAGTTCTATAGGCCCATAGTGCATCATCAAGTTTCTTGGACCAATTCTTTCTAGACCTATTAACAGTCTTTTGCAAAATTAATTTGAGTTCTCTATTACTCAATTCTACTTGACCACTATACTGAGGGTGATAAGGAGATGCAATTCTATGATTAACATCATATTTAGCAAGCATTTTACAGAAAGCACCATGAATAAAATGTGAACCACCATCAGTCATTAAATATCTAGGGACTCCAAATCTTGGAAAACTAACTTCTTTCAGCATTTTAATAGATGTGTTATGATCAACACTACTAGTTGGGATAGCTTCTACCCACTTAGTAACGTAATCAACAGCAACTAAAATATGTGTATATCCATTAGAGGAAGGAAAGGGTCCCATATAATCAAAGCCCCAAACATCAAATGGTTCAATAACAAGTGAATAATTCATAGGCATTTCTTGACGTCTACTAATATTACCAATTCTTTGACATTCACCACAAGTTAAGACAAACTTACGGGCATCCTTGAAGAGAGTAGGCCAATAAAAACCAGATTGCAGTACCTTATGTGCAGTTCTATCTCCAGCATGGTGTCCTCCATAAGCTTCGGAGTGACACTTGCGTAGGATCTGTTCCTGTTCATGCTCAGGTACACAACGTCTAATAACACCATCTACTCCTTCTTTATAAATATGTGGGTCATCCCAAAAGTAATGCCTCAAATCATAGAAGAACTTTTTCTTTTGCTGGTATGTGAAACTAGGTGGTATAAACTTAGCAACAATGTAATTAGCATAATCAGCATACCATGGAGCAGTATGAGAAGCATTTATGACTAAGGATGGCAATTTTATCCATGGACATGGATATCCATGGATATCCGACCCGATTGGATAGGGTTTGGATATGCTTTTGTGTCCATGGGCGGCGCCCAAACCCAACCCGATTGTTCATGGATAGGGCATGGATATAATCTTGTACCCATGGATATACCCAAACCTGACCCGATAGTATGACTTAATGGGGGAAAATCTGTTGTCCCTGCCCCACGGTCATATGTCCCACAACAATTTTACACTTTTTTATCTAAAACATGCATAAGAAATTACACAATCCCCATCGTAACTTTTTTTAGTTGACATTCAATCCCCTCTGTAACATAATCCAACACCTCTTCCCTTATTTTTACCTCCTCCTTAAATGACTCGTCATTCTCATATGTTAGAAAAATACTAAATGATGTTAGGTTGTTAGTGGATGTTGATTTACCATAAGTGAAGCCTAGCCTACCACGAGGTGAAGAATGGAAGAGTTTATGTTAATATTGTGTTATGTCTTATTTATATGTCTCAAGAGGACCCAATGGATATCCAATGGGTATGGATATCCATTGGATTTGGACATGGACACAATTTTTCACCCATGGATTTTTTTCATGGGCGGGCAAAGACTGTCTTCATGGACATGGATATGGATTTGAGATTGTTCAACCCAATCCAAACCCGACCCATTGCCATCCTTATTTATGACATTTAATTGCTCATCAGGAAAGCTATCATCAATAGGTAGTGGGTCACCAAGCACATTTTCTAACCTAGACAAGTTGTGTGCAACGGGGTTCTCAGCTCCTTTTCTATCAACAATATGCAAATCAAATTCTTATAGCAAGAGAACCCATCTAATAAGTCTAGGTTTAGCATCTTTATTTTCCATAAGATATTTAATAGCAACATGATCAGTGTGAATAGTTACTTTAGAATAAACAATATAAGGGCTAAACTTATCACAAGCAAATACAACTCCTAAGAATTCTTTTTCAGTAGTAGCATAATTTCTTTGAGCATTGTCTAGAGTTTTACTAGCATATTGAATAACATTTAGTTTCTTATCAACTCTTTGTTCTAGAACAGCACCTACAGCATAATCACTAGCATCACACATAATTTCAAAGGGTGAATTCCAATCAGGTGGCTGAACAATAGGTGCAGAGATCAATGCTTTCTTAAGTATTTCAAATGCTTCTACACAATCATCATCAAAGACAAATGGTATATCTTTTTGTAATAAATTAGTCAGAGGCCGAGAAATTTTTGAGAAGTCCTTAATGAACCTCCTATAAAAACTGGCATGACCAAGGAACCTTCTTCTACCTTTAATGTCCTTGGGACATGGCATGTTTTCAATAGCATCAAACTTGGCTTTATCAACTTCAATACCTCTTTCAGAAACTTTATGACCCAAGACAATACCTTCGTTCACCATAAAGTGGCACTTTTCCCAATTCAAGACAAGATTAGTTTCTTCACATCTCTGCAAAACTCGATCAAGGTTGCTCAAGCAATCATCAAAAGAAGATCCATAGATGGAAAAGTCGTCGATGAAAACCTCACAAATGATTTCACAAAAGTCGGAGAATATAGCCATCATGCATCTTTGAAAGATAGCAGGTGCATTACATAAACCAAAAGGCATACGTCTATAAGCAAAAGTACCAAAAGGGCATGTAAAAGTAGTCTTTGATTGATCTTTGGCTGACACAGATATTTGAGAGAAACCAGAATAACCATCTAGAAAGCAAAAATGTGTATGTTTGGACAATCTTTCTAGCACTTGCTCGATAAAAGGTAAGGGGTAATGATCCTTTTTAGTAGCCTTATTTAATTTGCGGAAATCAATTACCATCCTATAACCTGTAATGATTCTTTAAGGAATCAATTCATCTTTATCATTAGGAACAACAGTAATTCCTCCCTTTTTAGGGACACAATGGACAGGGCTTACCCATTGACTATTAGCAACGGGATAAATTATACCTGCCTCAAGGAGCTTTAGTATCTCCTTTTTTACCACTTCTTTCATTTTAGGATTCAGCCGGCGTTGATGATCACGAACTGGTTTAGCATCTTCTTCCAAATTAATTTTATGTTGACATAGAGTGGGACTAATGGCCTTAAGATCATCAAGAGTGTACCCAATAGCAGCGCGGTGCTTCTTCAGAGTTTTCAATAATCTGTCTTCCTCATGCTCTGAAAGGTTAGCACCAATAATAACAGGATATATCTTTTTCTCAGCAAGATAAGCATATTTAAGAGTATCAGGTTACGGTTTAAGCTCAAACACGGGATCACCCTTGGGTGGAGGAGGATCCCCTAGGATTTCAAAAGGTAAATTGTTTTTCAGAATAGGCTCTTGTTTAAAGAATACTTCATCTAATTCCCTTCTTTCATTCATAAACATATCATTTTCATGGTCTAGCAAATATTGTTCTAAAGGATCACTAGGAGGTACAGCAATAAAAGAAAGACCAATAATTTCATCCTTAGTAGGTAATTCTTCTTCACGGTGTTGTCTACTAAATTTAGAAAAATTAAATTCATGAGCCATATCATCTAAACCGATAGTAACAACATCTCTTTTGCAATCTATGGTAGCATTAACAGTATTTAAGAAGGGTCTACCAAATATAATGGGACAAAAGCTATCTTGTCGGGAACCAAGAACAAGAAAATCAGCAGGATATTTAGTTTTCCCACACAAGACTTCAACATCTCTAACAATTCTCAGTGGTGAAATAGTATCTCTATTGGCAAGTTTAATTGTGACATCAATATCTTCCATCTCAGCAGGTGCAATATCATGCATAACTTCTTTGTATAAGGAATAAGGTATTGCACTAGCACTTGCACCCATATCACATAAGCCATGATAACAATGATCTCCTATTTTAACAGAAATAACAGGCATGCCTACCACAGGTCTAGGTTTATCTTTATCACGGGGTTTAGCAATTCTAGCAGTTTCATCATAGAAATAAATAACATGCCCATCAATATTATCAGACAAGAGATCTTTAACGATAGCAATATTAGGTTCAACTTTAACTTGCTCAGAAGGTGTATATGTTTTAATATTGCTTTTACGAACTACAGTTGAAGCTTTAGCATGATCCTTTATCCTAACAGGGAAAGGTGGTTTCTCAACATAAGAAGTAGGAACAATAGGATCATTATAAGTGATAGTCTTTTCTTCAACTTTAATAGGTGCAGCTACTTTTACTTCTATGGGAGGATGATATTTAAACCACTTCTCCTTGGGGAGATCAACATAGGCAGCAAAAGATTCACAGACAGAAGCTACTGTCTCAGAGTCAAGTCCATATTTAGTGCTAAATTTACGAAAAATATCGGTATCCATAAAAGACTTAACACAATCAAAACTATGTGTCATACCTGACTCCTTACCATTGTCGAGGTCCCAATCTTCAGAGTTACGTTTAATTCTTTCCAATAAATCCCATTTGAATTCAATAGTCTTCATCATAAAAGAGCCAGCACAAGAAGTATCAAGCATGGTGTGATTGTTACCAGAAAGCCGAGAATAAAAATTTTGAATAATCATTTCTCTTGAGAGCTCATGATTGGGGCATGAATATAACATTGATTTAAGCCTCCCCCAAGCTTAAGCGATGCTTTCTCCTTCACGAGGCCAAAAATTATATATATAATTGTGATCACGATGAACAAGATGCATAGGATAAAACTTCTGATGAAATTCCAATTTCAATCGTTTGTAATTCCAAGACATCATATCATCACATAGCCTATACCATGTCGATGCATCTCCCCTCAAAGATAAAGGGAAGACCTTCTTCTTAACAACATCTTCGGGTACACCTGCAAGCTTAAATAATCCACAAACTTCATCCACATATATCGGATGTTCATCAGGATGTTTTGTTCCATCTCCTAAAAAAGGATTAGCTAGCAGTTTTTCTATCATACCCGAAGGAACTTCAAAGCAAGCATTTTCATTTTCATTTTCATTTTCAGTAGGTTCAGTAGGTTGAGGAGCAACTCTTTGCTCTACTGGTCGGGATGAAGATACCCCGAACAAGCCCCTCAGAGGATTACTTTCGATGGTAACAAGTGACAGTAAATTTCAGCACACTATATAAAATTTTCCTTACCAAATTCCACCTACCAAAGGCGCTTCACTCCCCGGCAACGGAGCCAAAAAAGAGTCTTGATGACCCACAAGCATAGGGGACCTATCATAGTCCTTTCGATAAGTAAGTGTGTCGAACCCAACAAGGAGCAGAAGGAAATGATAAGCGGTTTCCAGCAAGGTATTCTCTGCATGTACTGAAATAAGTGGTAACAGATAGTTTTGTGATAAGATAATTTGTAACGAGCAACAAGTAACAAAAGTAATACGGTGCATAAAGGTGGTCCGATCCTTTTTGTAGCAAAGGACAAGCCTGGACAAACTCTTATAAGATGTAAAGTGCTCCCGAGGACACATGGGAATATCGTCAAGCTAGTTTTCATCACGTTCATATGATTCGCGTTCGGTACTTTGATAATATGGTATGTGGGTGGCCGGTGCTTGGCTACTGCCCTTACTTGGACAAGCATCCCACTTATGATTAATCTCTATTGCAAGCATCCGCAACTACAACAAAAGTATTAAGGTAAACCTAACCATAGCATGAAACATATGGATCCAAATCAGCCCCTTATGAAAAAACGCATAAACTAGGGTTTAAGCTTCTGTCACTCTAGCAACCCATCATCTACTTATTATTTCCCAATGCCTTCCCCTAGGCCCAAATAATGGTGAAGTGTCATGTAGTCGACGTTACATAACACCACTAGAGGAGAAACAACATACATCTCATCAAAATATCGAATGAATACCAAATTCACATGACTACTAATAGCAAGACTTCTCCCATGTCCTCAGGAACAAAAGTAACTACTCACAAAGCATAAACATGTTCATAATCAGAGGGGTATTAATATGCATATAGGATCTGAACATATGATCTTCCACCAATTAAACCAACTAGCATCAACTACAAGGAGTAATTAACACTACTAGCAACCTACTAGCACCAATCCCGGACTTGGAGACAAGAATTGGATACAAGAGATGAACTGGGGTTTTGAGAGGAGATGGTACTGATGAAGATGTTGATGGAGATTTCCCTCTCCCGATGAGAGGAGCGTTGGTGATGACGACGGCTATGATTTCCCCCTCCGGGAGGGAAGTTTCCCCAGCAGAACAGCTCCGCCAGAGCCCTAGATTGGTTCCGCCAAGGTTCTGCCTCGTGGCGGCGAAGTTTCGTCCCAGAAGATGGCTTATGATTATTTTCCCATCGAAAGACTCCATATAGCAGAAGATGGCCACCGGAGGGCCGCCAGGGGGCCCACGAGGTAGGGGGCCACGCCTAGGGGGGTAGGGCGCGTCCCCCACCCCCATGGGAAGGGTGTGGCCCCCTGGTGAAGTTCTTGCTCTCAGCATTTTTATATATTTGGAAAACATCTTCCATGAAGTTTCAGGACTTTTGGAGTTGTGCAGAATAGGTCTCTAATATTTGCTCCTTTTCCAGTCCAGAATCCCAGCTGCCGACATTCTCCCTCTTTATGTAAACCTTGTAAAATAAGAGAGAATAGGCATAAGTATTGTGACATAATGTGTAATAACAACCCATAATGCAATAAATATCGATATAAAAGCATGATGCAAAATGGACGTATCAACTCCCCCAAGCTTAGACCTCACTTGTCCTCAAGCGAAAAGCCGAAATTGAAAAATATGTCCACATGTTTAGAGATAGAGGTGTCGATAAAAATAAAATACGGACATGAGGGCATCATGATCATTCTTAGAACAACAACTTATATAATTATTGTCATATTATCTCTAATGCTAGAGTAATAATTCATTCAAAATATCAAGTATGAATCATAAACTTCATTGAAAACTAACAAACTACAATCTCAGTCATTGAAGCATTTGCAATTTATCATAACATAGGAAAGAGTCAATGTATAAGAGCTTTTCAGCAAGTCCACATACTCAACTATCATATAATCTTTCACAATTGCTGACACTCATGCAATACTTATGGGTATGGAGTTTCAATCGGACACAGAGAAAGATAGGGGCTTATAGTTTTGCCTCCCAATGTTTTACCTCAAGGGTAATGTCAACAGCAATAGTTCATGAATACTCACATCCAATTAGCCATATATACCAGGATCTTTCCAACATATTCTGCTTGCCAAAGGATAAAGTGTAAGAAGGAAGGGTGAAAATCACCATGACTCTTATGCACTGTAGGAGATAAAAGTAAAAGATAGGCCCTTCGCAGAGGGAAGCAGAGGTTGTCATGCGCTTTTATGGTTGGATGCACAAAATCTTAATGCGAAAGAACGTCACTTTATATTGCCCCTTGTGATATGGACCTTTATTATGCAGTCTGTCTCTTTTATTACTTCCATATCACACGATTGTATGAAGCTTATTTCCTCCACACCAATCAATCATACATATTTAGAGAGCAATTTTTATTGCTTGCACCGATGACAACTTACTTGATGGATCTTACTCAATCCATAGGTATATATGATGGACTCTTATGGCAAGACTGGTTTGAGGGTGTTTGGAAGCACAAGTAGTATCTCTACTTGGTGCAATGAATTTGGCTAGCATGAGGGGGAAAGGCAAGCTCATCATGTTGGAAGATCTAAGACAATATAATTCATCTCAGATGTAAGAAAACATAACCCATTACATTGTCTTTCTTGTCCAATGTCAATTCTTTAGCATGTCATATTTTAGCGAGTGCTCACAATCATAAAAGATGTCCAAGATAGTATATTTATATGTGAAGACCTCTCTTTCTTTATTACTTCCTATTAATTGCAACGATGACCAAAACTGTGTTTGTCAACCCTCAACAACTTTTATTCATCATACTATTTCTATGTGAGCTCATTACTCTCCATAAGACACACATGATCTCTTTGTTTCTTTTTATTTCTTTCTCTTTTCTTTTATTCACTTAGGATCATGGCAAAATAATCAAGCCCTTGACTCAACACCAATCTTTATTATATAGCTCACGGACTCGATTACATAGAAGGATAATAAAGCAAAACTCACAACTAGATCACACTAAGAACGTTTATTCTACTAGATCAAGATATTACCAAAAGGATCGAACTAAGAAAAACGATAAAGATAAAAGTGATGGTGATACGATACCGGGGCACTCCCCCAAGCTTGTCAGTTCTCAAGTGGAGTGCCCATACCAGATACTCAATTCTTCTTTGTTGGTGGATACGGTGGTGATTTTGTTGATGGCGTAGGCTTATCATCCTTCTTCCAAGGCATAGGCTCACCATCATAGAAAGATGACCGGGTCTCCGGGATCCTCAAATATGCAACCAAACTCATCCTTTTGAATCTATATTCATACTCACAGTTTTGGTTTTGCAAGTCATAGATTTGAGCCTGAAGGTGCTCAATTTTCTCGTGAAGCTTGAAGATGGTCTCCCCGATGTTGTCGGCATCCAGCTTGTGTTTGTTGGTGAATTCTGCGATCATCATGTGGTTGGAGTTGAGTCCATGCTCCACCAGCCCCTGACAATGGAAAATTTGTTGCTCCATTGCTTCGAGCCTCGTCTCCACCCTTCCTGTCCCCTTCGGTCCCTCAGCATCACGGATGTGCAGCAACCCATCACGCATCTCAATGGTTTGAGGGTGTCGCTGCACCTCCGCGAGGTAAGGGTTGATGACCTTCTCAAAGAACTTGTCCTTGGGAGCACTTGGAGATGCCATGATAATCTAGATCTGTCAGAAAAATAGCTCGAAACAAAGACAGGAGATTTTTGCATCATACGGGAGTCAAAACCCCCGGGAGGTTATGTAATGAATTTCTACCAACCAAAATACGTGTCGTGTATGAAAACGGAGTCTGGAGAGCACACGAGGTGCCCACGAGGTAGGGGGCGCGCCTAGTAGGGTAGGGCGCGCCCTCCACCCTCGTGGAGCCCTCGTGTCCTTCCCAGACTGCTGCTTATTTTTCTATTTTCTAAATATTCCAAAAAGGAGAAATATTGCCTTAAAAACTATTTTGGAGTTGGTTCACTTACCATACCACATACCTATTCCTTATCAGAGTCTGAAACATTACGGAAAGTGTCCCTTATGTATTCCTCCGGGGTTACGGTTTCAATAACATTGGTTTCAACATTTATGGGATTACCTGTGATATAGTGTTTGATTCTTTGACCGTTCACCACCTTCGGATTTGCGCCTTCGAAGTTGTTGATTTTTATGGCACCGGAACGGTAGACCTCCTCGATAACATAAGGGCCTTCCCATTTAGAGAGAAGTTTTCCTGCAAAAAATCTTAAACGAGAGTTGTATATCAATACATAATCACTTACATTAAACTCACGCTTTTGTATCTTTTTGTCATGCCATCTTTTCACTTTTTCTTTAAACAACTTGGCATTTTCGTAGGCTTGGGTTCTCCATTCATCAAGTGAGCTAATATCAAATAACCTCTTCTCACCAGCAAGTTTAAAATCATAATTAAGTTTTTTAATAGCCCAATAAGCCTTGTGTTCTAGTTCAAGAGGTAAGTGACATGCTTTTCCATAGACCATTTTATACGGAGACATACCCATAGGATTTCTATATGCAGTTCTATAGGCCCATAGTGCATCATCAAGTTTCTTGGACCAATTCTTTCTAGACCTATTAACAGTCTTTTGCAAAATTAATGTGAGTTCTCTATTACTGAATTCTACTTGACCACTAGACTGAGGGTGATAAGGAGATGCAATTCTATGATTAACATCATATTTAGCAAGCATTTTACGGAAAGCACCATGAATAAAATGTGAACCACCATCAGTCATCAAATATCTAGGGACTCCAAATCTTGGGAAAATAACTTCTTTAAGCATTTTAATAGAAGTGTTATGATCAGCACTACTAGTTGGGATAGCTTCTACCCACTTAGTAACATAATCAACAGAAACTAAAATATGTGTATATCCATTAGAGGAAGGAAAGGGTCCCATATAATCAAAGCCCCAAACATCAAATGGTTCAATAACAAGTGAATAATCCATAGGCATTTCTTAACGTCTACTAATATTACCAATTCTTTGACATTCATCACAAGATAAGACAAACTTACGGGCATCCTTGAAGAGAGTAGGCCAATAAATACCAGATTGTAGTACCTTATGTGCAGTTCTATCTCCAGCATGGTGTCCTCCATAAGCTTCGGAGTGACACTTGCGTAGGATCTGTTCCTGTTCATGCTCAGGTACACAACGTCTAATAACACCATTGACTCCTTCTTTATAAAGATGTGGGTCATCCCAAAAGTAATGCCTCAAATCATAGAAGAACTTTTTCTTTTGCTGGTATGTTAAACTAGGTGGTATACACTTAGCAACAATGTAATTAGCATAATCAACATACCATTGAGCAGTATGAGAAGCATTTATGACATTTAATTGCTCATCAAGAAAGCTATCATCAGTAGGTAGTGGGTCATCAAGCACATTTTCTAACCTAGAAAAGTTGTCTGCAACGGGATTCTCAACTCCTTTTCTATCAACAATATGCAAATCAATTTCTTGTAGCAAGACAACTCGTCTAATAAGTCTAGGTTTAGCATCTTTCTTTTCCATAAGATATTTAATAGCAGCATGATCAGTGTGAATAGTTAGTTTAGAATCAACAATATAAGGTCTAAACTTATCACAAGCAAATACAACTACTAAGAATTCTTTTTCAGTAGTAGCATAATTTCTTTGAGCATTGTCTAGAGTTTTACTAGCATATTGAATAACATTTAGTTTCTTATCAACTCGTTGTCCTAGAACAGCACCTACAGCATAATCACTAGCATCACACATAATTTCAAAGGGTAAATTCCAATCAGGTGACTGAACAATAGGTGCAGAGAACAATGATTTCTTAAGTATTTCAAATGCTTCTACACAATCATCATCAAAGACAAATGGTATATCTTTTTGTAATAAATTAGTCAGAGGCCGAGAAATTTTTGAGAAGTCCTTAATGAACCTCCTATGAAAACCGGCATGACCAAGGAAACTTCTTACACCTTTAATGTCCTTGGGACATGGCATCTTTTCAATAGCATCAACCTTGGCTTTATCAACTTCAATACATCTTTCAGAAACTTTATGACCCAAGACAATACCTTCGTTCACCATAAAGTGTCACTTTCCCAATTCAAGACAAGATTAGTTTCTTCACATCTCTGCAAAACTTGATCAAGGTTGCTCAAGCAATCATCAAAAGAAGATCCATAGACGGAAAAGTCGTCCATGAAAACCTCACAAATATTTTCACAAAGTCAGAGAATATAGCCATCATGCATATTTGAAAGGTAGCAGGTGCATTACATAAACCAAAAGGCATACATCTATAAGCAAAAGTACCAAAAGGGCATGTGAAAGTAGTCTTTGATTGATCTTTGGCTGACACAGGTATTTGAGAGAAACCAAAATAACCATCTAGAAAGAAAAAATGTGTATGTTTGGACAATCTTTCAAGCATTTGATTGATAAAAGGTAAGGGGTAATGATCATTTTTAGTAGCCTCATTTAATTTGCCGAAATCAATTACCATCCTATAACCTCTAATGATTCTTTGAGGAATCAATTCATCTTTATCATTGGGAACAACAGTAATACCTCCCTTTTTAGGGACACAATGGACAAGGCTTACCCATTGACTATCAGCAACGGGATAAATTATACTTGCCTCAAGGAGCTTTAGTATCTCCTTTCTTACCACTTCTTTCACTTTAGGATTCAGCCGGCGTTGATGATCACGAACTGGTTTAGCATCTTCTTCCAAATTAATTTTATGTTGACATAGAGTGGGACTAATGCCCTTAAGATCATCAAGAGTGTACCCAATAGCAGCGCGGTGCTTCTTCAGAGTTTTCAATAATCTGTCTTCCTCATGCTCTGAAAGGTTAGCACTAATAATAACAGGATATATCTTTTTCTCATCAAGATAAGCATATTTAAGAGTATCAGGTTACCGTTTAAGCTCAAACACGGGATCACCCTTGGGTGGAGGAGGATCCCCTAGGATTTCAACAAGTAAATTGTTTTTCAGAATAGGCTCTTCTTTAAAGAATACTTCATCTAATTCCCTTCTTTCATTCATAAACATATCATTTTCATGGTCTAGCAAATATTGTTCTAAAGGATCACTAGGAGGTACGGCAATAGAAGCAAGACCAATAATTTCATCCTTAGTAGGTAATTCTTCTTCATGGTGTTGTCTACTAAATTTAGAAAAATTAAATTCATGAGCCATATCATCTAAACTGATAGTAACAACATCTCTTTTGCAATCTATGGTAGCATTAAAAGTATTTAAGAAGGGTCTACCAAATATAATGGGACAAAAGCTATCTTGTCAGGAACCAAGAACAAGAAAATCAGTAGGATATTTAGTTTTCCCACACAAGACTTCAACATCTCTAACAATTCCCAGTGGTGAAATAGTATCTCTATTGGCAAGTTTAATTGTGACATCAATATCTTCCATCTCAGCAGGTGCAATATCATGCATAACTTCTTTGTATAAGGAATAAGGTATTGCACTAGCACTTGCACCCATATCACATAAGCCATGATAACAATGATCTCCTATTTTAACAGAAATAACAGGCACGCCTACCACAGGTCTAGGTTTATCTTTATCACGGGGTTTAGCAATTCTAGCAGTTTCATCACAGAAATAAATAACATGCCCATCAATATTATCAGACAAGAGATCTTTAATGATAGCAATATTAGGTTCAACTTTAACTTGCTCGGGAGGTGTATATGTTTTAATATTGCCTTTATGAACTACAGTTGAAGCTTTAGCATGATCCTTTATCCTAACAGGGAAAGGTGGTTTCTCAACATAAGAAGTAGGAACAATAGGATCATTATAAGTGATAGTCTTTTCTTCAACTTTAATAGGTGCAGCTACTTTTACTTCTATGGGAGGATGATATTTAAACCACTTCTCCTTGGGGAGATCAACATAGGAAGCAAAAGATTCACAGACAGAAGCTACTATCTCAGAGTCAAGTCCATATTTATTGCTAAATTTACGAAAAATATCAGTATCCATAAAAGATTTAACACAATCAAAACTAGGTGTCATACCTGAATCCTTACCATTGTCGAGGTCCCAATCATCAAAGTTACATTTAATTCTTTCCAATAAATCCCATTTGGATTCAATAGTCTTCATCATAAAAGAGCTAGCACAAGAAGTATCAAGCATGGTGCGATTGTTACCAGAAATTCGAGCATAAAAATTTTGAATAATCATTTCTCTTGAGAGCTCATGATTGGGGCATGAATATAACATTGATTTAAGCCTCCCCCAAGCTTGAGCGATGCTTTCTACTTTGCGAGGCCAAAAATTATATATATAATTGCGATCATGATGAACAAGATGCATAGGATAAAACTTCTGATGAAATTCCAATTTCAATCATTTGTAATTCCAAGACCTCATATCATCACATAGCCTATACCATGTCGATTAATATCCCCTCAAAGATAAAGGGAAGACCTTCTTCTTAACAACATCTCCAGGTACACCTGCAATCTTAAATAATCCACAAAATTCATCCACATATATCGGATGTTCATCAGGATGTTTTGTTCCATCTCCTAAAAAAGGATTAGCTAGCAGTTTTTCTATCATACCCGAAGGAACTTCAAAGCAAGCATTTTCATTTTCATTTTCATTTTCAGTAGGTTTAGTAGGTTGAGGAGCAACTCTTTGCTCTACTGGTCAGGGTGAAGATACCCCGATAAAGCCCCTCAGAGGATTACTTTCCATGGTAACAAGTGACAGTAAATTTCAGCACACTATATAAATTTTTCCTTTCCAATTTCCACCTACCAAAGGCGCTTCACTCCCAGGCAACGGCACCAAAAAAGAGTCTTGATGACCCACAAGTATAGGGGATCTATCATAGTCCTTTCGATAAGTAAGAATGTTGAACCCAACGAGGAGCAGAAGGAAATGATAAGCGGTTTCCAGCAAGGTATTCTCTGCAAGTACTGAAATAAGTGGTAACAGATAGTTTTGTGATAAGATAATTTGTAACGAGCAACAAGTAACAAAAGTAATACGGTGCAGCAAGGTGGCCCAATCCTTTTTGTAGCAAAGGACAAGCCTGGACAAACTCTTATAAGAAGTAAAGCGCTCCCGAGGACACATGGGAATATCATCAAGCTAGTTTTCATCTCGTTCATATGATTCGTGTTCGGTGCTTGGGTACTGCCCTTCCTTGGACAAGCATCCCACTTATGATTAACCTCTATTGCAAGCATCCACAACTACAAGAAAAGTATTAAGGTAAACCTAACCATAGCATAAAACATATGGATACAAATCAGCCCCTTACGAAGCAACGCATAAACTAGGGTTTGAGCTTCTGTCACTCTAGCAACCCATCATCTACTTATTACTTCCCAATGCCTTCCCCTAGGCCCAAATAATGGTGAAGTGTCATGTAGTCGATGTTCACATAACACCACTAGAGGAGAGACAACATACATCTCATCAAAATATCGAACGAATACCAAATTCAGATGACTACTAATAGCAAGACTTCTCCCATGTCCTCAGGAACAAAAGTAAATACTCACAAAGCATAAACATGTTCATAATTAGAGGGGTATTAATATGCATATAGGATCTGAACATATGATCTTCCACCAATTAAACCAACTAGCATCAACTACAAGGACTAATTAACACTACTAGCAACCTACTAGCACCAGTCCCGGACTTGGAGACAAGAATTGGACACAAGAGATGAACTAGGGTTTTGAGAGGAGATGGTGCTGATGAAGATGTTGATGGAGATTGCCCTCTCCCGATGAGAGGAGCGTTGGTGATGATGATGGCGATGATTTCCCCCTCCGGGAGGGAAGTTTCCCCGGCAGAACAGCTCCGCCAGAGCCCTAGATTGGTTCCGCCTCGTGGCGACGGAGTTTCGTCCGAGAAGATGGCTTATGATTATTTTCCCATCGAAAGACTCCATATAGCAGAAGATGGCCACCGAAGGGCCACCAGGGGGCCCATGAGGTAGGGGGCGCGCCCCCACCCTCGTGGGCAGGGCGTGGCCCCCCTGGTGAAGTTCTTGCTCTCAGTATTTTTTATATATTTGGAAAACATCTTCCGTGAAGTTCCTGGACTTTTGGAGTTGTGCATAATAGGTCTCTAATATTTGCTCCTTTTCCAGCCCATAATCCCAGCTGCCGGCATTCTCCCTCTTTATGTAAACCTTGTAAAATAAGAGAGAATAGGCATAAGTATTTGACATAATGTGTAATAGCAGCCCATAATGCAATAAATATCGATATAAAAGCATGATGCAAAATGGACGTATCAGTACAGGCTATGTGATGATACGGGGTCATGGGACTATAAGCGATTGAAATTGGAATTTCATCAGAAGTTTTATCCTATGCATCTTGTTCATCGTGATCGTAATTATATATATAATTTTTTTCCTCGCAAAGGAGAAAGCATCACTCAAGCTTGGGGGAGTCTTAAGTCAATGTTATATTCATGCCCCAATCATGAGCTCTCAAGAGAAATGATCATTCAAAATTTTTATGCTCGGCTTTCTGACAACAATCGCACCATGCTCGATACTTCTTGTACTGGTTCTATTATGATGAAGACTATTGAATTCAAATGGGATTTATTGGAAAGAATTAAACACAACTCTGAAGATTGGGATCTCGACGAAGGTAAGGAGTCAGGTATAACACCTAAGTTTGATTGTGTTAATGTAACATCCCAAAATTTCAATTTGGAATGTTATACAATAGATCATCATTGAATATCATATTTTATTGCATTTTGGCTGATCCTGGAAATTTCATGCAACTCAAGGACCCTCGGAGAGAGTTGGGAGTTTCGTTATTTTCATATTTGAGTTTTCTCAAATTTTGAAAATAGGATCATTTGATTTTATTTATTTTATATTCAATTATTTCTATTACAAAAATATGAGAGAGGCAATAAAATGACTTTCCCAAAATAAAGAAATATTGAGGATTTAATAATAAAATCAAATAAGATTTTATTTTGGTTTTATTTGCTATTTTATTTGAATTTAGGAAAAATTAAACATTTTCAAAAATGGCATTTAGGGCCAAGAAAATGTTCATCCTGTTCTAAATATTTTATTTAGATGGTGAAAATTTGTTTTGGCATTTTTAGGTTTTTATTTATTTTTCTAGAAATTTTCTTAGTTTCGGCGAATTTTTTTTAAAAGAGAGAGACCCGCTCCCAATTGGGCCAAAGGCCCAGCCGAGCCAGGCCGGCCCGCCAGGAGCCGCCGCCTCCTACGTCGTGCCGCCGCCAGACTCGGGAGTCCGAGCCAGGGATGCCGCCGCCGACCCCCTCCCCAAG
>NC_057809.1:388125281-388250546 GCF_018294505.1 Triticum aestivum | reverse complement strand
CGCCTGAGCCCGAACCGAGGTAGCCGCTGCCGCCGGTTTTCTGAGAAAAACCGATCTAGTTTTATTAGAAAATCCTAGTTTTCATTTTTTTTTTAATAAATAGGTTTTTTTTCTCCGGTTTATTTATTTAGCGAGCGTTCGCTCGTCCGTTCATTTTAACAAACGCGTTCATCGTTTAGTTCCAGATAACGAACGTTCGTTCGTTAATCTGTTCGTCATTTTTCTTTTTCTCGGATTAAATCCGCGATTTTTCTGATCTCAATTTCTGATCCGATTTTCGTTTGAGTTTAACTTTTCGCTCGTTTATCGGAATCAGGCGATTCAAGCGCCTGGAGTTTCGTCTCGAAACCCTCTTTACGTTTAAACAACTCAAACAAGTTTTTCCCTTTGTAAAATTTGACCTAGATCAAGAATAGTAAACAAAGCTTGTTTCTTTTGCTGTTTGTCTTTCGTTGCTTCATTCGATTTGATTTTTTTGCCAACCGGAGTTCTTAAGTTGAACTTTCTGGTTAGATCTCTTATTTAAGTTTTACCCGCGCATTAGTTGAGTACTTATTGTGTGCTTGTTTGGTTTGCGATAGAGTACCCGGAGTGCGCCGCTTGCTACTTCGAATCGCTAGGTTTTGCGGATCATCAACAAGGCAAGTAACACTTTGATCATACCACCTACTACCTAGTTTTTATTGCATTAGATCAACCCTCACACATTGCATGATTAGGATCTAATTAAATTGTGGGTTTGGGAAGTAGATGAGGTAGTACCTATTACCTGTTATTTATCAAACCTTTGGGAGTTACTTCTACGTTTGCTTGTTATGCCATACTATGCTAGTAGACATGGATTGGGTGAGTGAAACCCATGATAGATGTGAGTTTGTTAAATTAATGGTTTATCTAAGGTGGGAACTTAAACACACATCTGGGTGGATTGAGGCACCTGAGTATTCCAGCGATTGCATGTTTTTCTTTTGGACCACCACCCAGGCTCAAAGGGATCATGAGATTATTCATACTGGAAACTTCCGTGTGCAGCCACAAGTTACTATGGTCTCTAGCACAGTTGATTAGGTCGTGCGAACTCTTACAGTGGTAGACTAGCAGATGTAGGGGATGTAGGTTGGTACGGTCTACCCGTTTGTAAGGTGCAAGCGCTTCTGAAAGACTATGTCTCGGTCATCCATTTCTCAAACACCAGGTAGTGCGAGAAATCCAACGGAGGAGATCGAGTCTTGTGGGGAAAAGTGTGCAAACCTCTGCAGAGTGTATAAACTAATCATGGTTAGCCGTGTCCCCGGTTATGGACAACTTGAGTATCTAGTATTTGGATTATCATGTGAATCTCATCATGTTACTCTATATTAATTTTTGTTGGGTTTTAATAATGATGCTTAATTAGGATTGAGAGGGTGTCTACACTCTCAATGTTTAACAACTACCATGATAGTTAAATAAAATGTATTCCTTTGCAGTAGGGAAAATTTGGCTTTATGCAAAACTGTAATCATAGAGCTTTCTATCAGCCAAATATGCATATAGTATAGTCTTATTCCTTCATTGCTCTCTATGTGTTACTTTGCCAGCATATTCCATGTGCTGACCCATTTTCGGGCTGCAACGTTCATGTTGCAGACTTTTCAGACGACGAGTAAGGTGCCTTTATGTCGTGGTTCTATACTCAGTGGTGCCGTTGGAGTTGATGGACTCACTTATCTTCCAAGCCTTCCGCTGTTATCGTTATTAGATGGACTTAAGCCATATTTTTGTAATAAGTTCTCTTTTGAGACACTCGATGTAATAAGTGTGTGATTGCTACTCTGTTATAAATCCTTTAAGTACTGTGTGGTGTCAGCATTACTGATCCAGGGATGACACCGGAGCACAGAGATTGGACCGTTTGAGGTCTGGTCGCTACAAGATGGTATCAGAACACACGCTGACTGTTGGACACGACCACTAAGCTAAAGCTCTAGATCACTACTCTCTCTTCTCATTCTGACTCCTCATCTTTTCTACTCTTTTAGGATAGCGGATGCAAGGAACAAGTTCACGCAACCGGATGAAGATACACCCTTTGTACGTCACTTGAAGGAAGTCACTAGATACCTGAACGTCAGAGTACCAAGCTTCACCGGAACCTACAACGCCACTTTACCTGAAGAGGAGTGCTGGATGATTCAAGTTCAAGTTCCATGAAGGACGTTCATGCCAGTCATTGAGCCCATCAAGTTTTCCTTTGATGCACCAACCTGGAGTCTAGGAAAGAGCATGGCAGCTCATATCGCCAGGGGACGCATTGGAGAAGTGTCGGAGTAATGGGCCACGGGTAGGCCAACCCGGGTCCCAGAACCTTTCAAGACATCGGGGCAGGTTGCGCCCCTCAAAACCCCAGGATGAAGAGCCGCCTCCTGAGGAGTCGATGGCAACACGGCCGACTGCCTGCTCACGGCCGAGTCCCAGGGACGACTTCCAGAGAAGCCGGCTTTGGGGAGTCGGCCAGTGACTCCAACAAACCCCATGACCTCATCAAAGGGGACGAGGCAGGGGCGTGGCTACAGTGAAGCCCACCCCGCCCCTCACCAAGGGCAGGCATGGCCACAGCACGCCGTACCCCGGAAGATCTCCGTGCGGCGTGGCACTGTTGCCATGCCGGCCCTGACATCAGCACCGCAGGGCCGAATCCTGCACCCACGACAGCTTGTCTGTATAGCCTGGAGGCAGCAGGCCCCACCAGTCAGTGAGACATCGGGAGACGGCAGGAGAACCACCAGTCAGACCCGTCGGGAGTCGGCCCGGGGGAGTCGGCCGAGCCCTCCCCCGGGGCCCACGCGCCATTAATCAATATGTGATGGGGAGAGGCAACAGTGATCGCCCGCCAGGCGGCGGGGCTGTTGCCACGACCTCATGATCAAGCCCGTGTCATCAGAAGCACGGCTACAGTAAGCAGCAGTCGGCAAGACCCGCCCGCGGCGGACGTGGGCTGTCGGCTCCGTACCAGGCCAGTCGGCGGGGCCCGCCAGTCGGCGGACCCCAGCGGTCGGCAGAGAAGATGGAGGCCAGAGACACTGATGGCTGGGCCCGCGCCCGGTCGGATTACCATTGTACCCCTGGGGGGTAGGCCTATATAAACCCCCAGGGCACCCATGCAAAGGGTTGGAACCCATTAGCTCTCGACCAGATCATATAGAAGGGGAGAGCTAGCCTTGCCCTCTCCTGCCACCGGAAAACAGCTCAAGGAGCAACCGTGTAAGCACTTTGCCATAGTGATCATGCGGAGACCCCGCAGAGTAGTAGTAGGGGTATTATCTCCCCGGAGATCCCCGAAACTGGGTAAGATTCGTCGGCGTGCATGTCTTCGCCTCATCCCGTTTCCAGGCACCGGCGACGTTCTACTCGCCCCCACCATGATAAGCCATCCATTGGCATATGTCACACCAAACCCCCGACATTTGGCGCCCACCTTGGGGCCTGGTGCACCGTTGTCTGGAGATCTGTTCTGGATGGGAACTCTTTTCCTCCCTGGCGAGTGCAGCCAGACAGGCACGCCAGATGGAATTTGCGCCGACGCGCTAAGCGGCATCGAGATCGCCTGCGTGGTCAGCTCCTTGGCCGAACTTGTCGGCGAGGTCCGTCTCTCCGGCGAACCTGCATCCAACGCAAGCACGGGCGGCCCCGAGAACCTCCTTGCGGGCCTCCTCGATCAACTACACGTTTCCGGCGAGCCTGCCGTAGACTTGGAGTCCGTAGGCTCCACCGACCCGATGCTGGTCGACTCCGACACCGCGTCGCTTGACGCGTTCCCCACCAATGTGGTGGTCTACGACGAACCTCTCCCCCATGCAGAGAGCGACGGAAGCACCGTCACTAAGGTGCTAGTCATCGGTCATGACGAGCTCCCCGGCGGAGGAGCACCCGACTCACTCGGCGCGGCACTGCAAGACCTAACTGCGCCCATTCCGGAAGACGCTGACGCAGAGACGTTGGAGGCGCGCCACCTTTAGCACGTTGAAGGTGCGAAGAAGCTGGCCAGGATGAGGCGCTTGTCAGAAGCCTACCAGCGGGAGATGGATCGCGCCATCGGTGGCTCGCCGGCCCCGGCGGGGCCCAGCCGCCTTGGCGCGGTCCGGCAGCGCGGCGTAGCCATCGCCAACCTGTTTGGGGCAAGCCGCCCTGTGTACGCTACACCAGCAGAGAACATCCGAGCCGCCCAGGCAGCGGCGGACGAGCTGGACAATTTCGAGGGCGAAGAACGCCGCCTCATGATGGAACGAGTACAGCGGCTTCTCGACACGGCCGCCGTGCAGAACAAGGCCGGCTGGCGCATGGAAGCGCCTCAACGGCCCATCAACGACCTTCACCGAGATCAAGGCGCGACGTCTCGGATGCCGACTAGCGGCGCCTGAGGAAGAAGAGACAAGGAGCCAACTGTCAGCCACAGTCGGACTCGCATTATCATAGAGCGCGACCGAGACGGTCGCCCAAGGGCACTGGAACGATGGGACGACTGTCCGCCTCCCCCTTCCCGCAGGGAGAGGCGAGTCTCCCCGCCGCCTGTCGACCATCCGACTCTCGGTGACCGCCTTGGCCGCCGAGAGGGAGTTGGAGAGAATGACGCACGCCATCGGATCGACCGACTCCACCGATCCTTAGCGCTGGAAGAAGAAGACGAGCTGGGTCCACCTTGTTTCGGGCCCCGCATTCGGGATGAGCCCTTTCCCAGAGGGTTCACACTCCCAAGAGACACACCCAAGTATACCGGCTCCGTCAAGCTGGAAGACTGGCTAGTCGACTACTCCACGGCTGTCAGCATAGCAAACGGCAACAAGCGTGTCGCCGTAAAGTACGTTCCGCTCATGCTCCAGGGCACGGCCCGGACATGGCTAAACAGCCTAAAGGCCCGCAGCATCAACAGATGGGTCGACTTCACCGAAGCGTTCGTTCGCAACTTCACCAGCACGTACAAGCGTCCTCCCAAGCCTCGTCAGCTCTCCTTGTGTGTGCAAGGCCCCGATGAGTCGACTCACGATTACCTCACGCGTTGGGCCGAGCTCCGGAACTCCTGCGAGGGCGTGCACGAGGTGCAGGCCATCGAGTACTTCACGGATGGGTGTAGAGAAGGCACCCTCCTCAAGCACAAGCTCCTTTGCGACGAGCCAGAAACCCTTGACGAGCTGCTGATCATAGCGGACAAGTACGCCACAGCCGACTCCTCCATGAAGGCGGAGATTCAAATCAGCACAACTGGCAAAGTGGCTCCTCAAGCTCCAAGAACTCCGGCGGCAGATGCCGGCCGGCGACAACAGCAGGGCGACAACAAGCGCAAGGCCCCACAGCCGGCTTCCAGCAGCTGGCAGGTCGCGACCATTGAAGCCCAGCAGCCAGAAGAGCAGCCCCCGCCCAAGCGACAGAAAGGCGGCAAGCCAAACTGGTTGCCCGCTTCTCCTATGAGCAGACCTTGGATGGACCTTGCAAGTTCCACAGCGGCGCAAAGCCGTCGAATCACACCACCCAGAAGTGTCATTGGCTCACCAGGATCGCCAAGGGAGACAGCCTCCTACCTCTCCCGCCTGCTGGGCAGCCGCCTCCGCCTCCGCCCCAGTAGCCGGCTGTCAGGCCAGTTGGCGCGGTACAAGACGAATACCCCGAAGAGCATGGAGCCTATGTGGTGTTCACCAGTGTGGCTGATGATCGATGCAGCAGGTGGCTGCAGCGACAAGAGGTGAATGCAGTAGCGTCTGAGACACCAGAGTTCATGAACTGGTCTGAGAAGCCCATCAGCTGGAGCAGGGATGACCACCCAGAAGTGATGCCGAGTCCGGGCTCCTATGCCTTGGTCCTGGACGCCACCTTTGCTACGGACAGACGAGCCGCGCGTTTCTCGCGAGTTCTGATAGACGGAGGCAGCAACATCAATATCCTGTACAAGGACACCATGGAGAAGTTAGGAATCAAGCAAAGACAGCTTCAGAAAAGCCGAACTGTTTTCCACGGCATTGTTCCTGGGCTTTCCTGCTCGCCAATCGGCAAGATCCTGATGGACGTCCTCTTTGGGGACAAAGATCACTTCCGTAGAGAGCCCGTTTGGTTTGAGGTGGTGGATCTTGAGAGCCCATACCATGCGCTGCTTGGCCAACCTGCCTTGGCCAAGTTCATGGTTGTCCCCCACTATGCCTACCTCAAGATGAAGATGCCCAGTTCAAAGGGAATTCTGACTGTGGCTGGCGACTACCGGAAGTCGTCTGCTTGTGCAGCTGAGAGCAGTCGGCTGGCCGAGTCCTTGGTAATCGCGGCTGAGAAGCGGCTCCTTGAGCGAGTTGTGGCGATGGCCGGCAAGCAGCCTGAGGTATCGCCCAACCCAAAGGAGTCGGAGGCTGAGGGTTCGTTCAAGCCGGCCAAAGAAACAAAGAAGATACCCTTGGACCCGGAGCACCCAAAGACGTACGCCATCGTAGGTGCAAACCTCGACAGCAAATAGGAAGGCGAGCTCGTCGATTTCCTCCGTGAGAATCGGGACATCTTCGCATGGTCCCCCAAAGACATGCCAGGTGTACCGACGGAATTCGCGAGCACAAGTTACATGTCCGATCTGATGCGAAGCCGGTCAGACAGCCCCTGCGCCGCTTATCTGAAGAGAAGAGAAGAGTTTTCGGAGAAGAGATAGCCCGACTCCTAGCAGCCGGCTTCATAATGGAAGTGTTCTTTCTAGAATGGCTAGCAAATCCGGTCCTGGTACTAAAGAAGAACAAGCAGTGGTGAATGTGTATTGACTACACGAGCCTCAACAAGGCCTGCCCCAAGGACCCATTCGCTTTACCAAGAATCGATCAGGTGATAGACTCCACAGCCGGATGCGAGCTGTTGAGTTTTTTGGATGCATACTCGGGATATCACCAGATCAAGCTAAACCCGGCTGACAGACTGAAAACTGCTTTCATCATGCCGTTTGGAGCCTTCTGCTACCTCACCATGATGTTCGGCTTAAGGAACGCCGGCCCACCTTTCAGCATTGCATGCAGAAGTGCCTCCTCAAGAAGCTCGGCAAGAACGCCCACGTTTACGTGGACGACGTGGTGGTGAAGACGGAAAAGCGTGGAACACTGCTGGAAGACCTCAAGGAGACTTTTGAGAACCTGCAATGGTTCCAGATCAAGCTCAACCCCGAGAAGTGCGTCTTCGGAGTACCAGCCGGCCAGCTTCTAGGTTTCCTGGTCTCTGAACGCGGCATAGAATGCAACGCAGTAAAAATCAAGGCCATTGAGAGAATGGAGGTACCCAGCCGACTGCTGGATGTGCAGAAGTTCACCGGATGCTTAGCGTCCATCAGCCGATTCATCAGTCGGCTGGGCGAGAAAGCTCTCCCCTTATACCAACTCATGAAGAAGACCACTTTTTTCTAGTGCAACCATAAGGTGGATGAAGCTTTTCACCAGTTGAAGAAGATGCTGACTACTCCACCCGTCCTGGCGGCTCCGACTCCCAAGGAACCTATGCTCATGTACATCGCCGCCACCAGCCGAGTAGTCAGCACGGTCATTGTAGTGGAGCGCAAGGAGGAAGGCAAGGCGCTGCCTGTCCAGAGACTGGTATATTACCTGAGCGAGGTACTGTCGACCTCCAAGCAGAACTACCCCCACTACCAGAAGATGTGCTATGGCGTACACTTTGCTGCCAAGAAATTGAAGCCTTACTTTCAAGAGCATCCAATCACGGTGGTCTGCACGGCCCCACTTGCCGAGATCATTGGTAGCCGAGATGCTTCTGGCCGAGTGGCCAAGTGGGCCATAGAGTTGGCTCCCTTCACCATCCACTACCAGCCCCGCACCGCTATCAAGTCACAAGCACTGGCTGACTTCCTTGTCGACTGGGCCGAGACCCAGTACCTACCTCCAGCACCTGATTCCACCCATTGGCGGATGCATTTCGATGGCTCCAAGATGCACACTGGCTTGGGAGCCAGTGTCGTCCTCACCTCTCCCAAAGGCGACAAGCTCAAATATGCGCTGCAAATCCACTTTGCCGCTTCCAATAACGTCGCCGAGTACGAGGCGCTCATTCACGGGCTCCGGCTTGCCAAAGAGATTGGCATCCGCCGGATCTTGCGTTATGGCGACTCGGACTTAGTGGTCCAGCAATCATCTGGCGACTGGGACGCGAAAGATGCAAACATGGCGAGCTACCGTTTCCTCGTGCAGCAACTCAGCGGGTATTTCGAAGGGTGCGAGTTCCTCCATGTGCCAAGAAATGACAACGACCAAGCAGATGCATTGGCACGAATCGGCTCTACCCGCCAAGCAATACCATCTGGTGTCGCCCTTCAACGCCTCCTCAAGCCGTCTGTCAAGCCTTCACCAGAATCAGACTCCAATTTTGTGCCGGCTCCTCCCGAAGACGTCAGATCCGGCTCTAGAGCTCCGGCAGTCGGAACGAGGATTTTGGCGGAAGACCCCAAAGCTGCCACAGCCAAACCCGGCCCAGGGACTATGGTGGCGGACTCGAAGACTCCAGAACTCGGCCCAAGGACCGCGCCAGTCGGCCTGGGGATTTCATCAACCCAGCAAGCGGCTGTTGACTCCACCCCGCCGCCTCCCAGCCCAACCGCCCTCGTCCAAGTCGCAGTTCTGGCAGTCGAAGAAATAGCAGCACCCTCATGGGCCCAGCCCATCCTCAAATTCTTGGTGAACAAACAACTGTCGACTGATGAAACTTCAGCTCGGCAAATACAACGCCGGGCGGCAGCCTACACCATAGTAAACAGAGAGCTGGTCACACGCAGCATCACTGGTGTCTACCAGCGCTGCGTAGAGCCAGAGCAAGGCCAAGCGATCCTCAAAGATATCCATCAAGGCAAGTGCGGCCACCATGCGGCTTCAAGAGCACTTGTCACCAAAGCCTTTCGACACGGTTTCTTCTGGACAACTGCCTTGGAAGAGGCCAAGGAGTTGGTCCAAAAATGCAAAGGGTGTCAGAAGTTCAGCTCCAAGCCGCACCAGCCAGCTTCTGCACTCAAGACCATCCCCATTGCCTGGCCTTTCGCAGTTTGGGGTCTAGACATGGTGGGACCATTCAAAACAGCACGAGGTGGTTTAACTCACTTACTTGTCGCAATGGACAAGTTCACCAAGTGGATAGAAGCAAAGCCAATCAAGAAGATGAATGGTCCGACTGCCGTAACTTTCATCTCTGATATCACAATTTAGTATGGCATACCACACAGCATCATCACTAACAACGGCACAAATTTCGCCAAAGGCGCCTTGGCCCGTTTGTGCGCAACACAGGGCATCCGACTAGACCTAGCATCCGTCGCCCATCCGCAGTCAAACGGCCAAGTGGAGCGAGCAAACGGCCTCATCCTGTCCGGCATCAAGCCTCGGTTGATCGAGCCTCTAGAGCGCTTGGCTCGCTGCTGGCTCGACGAGCTGCCAGCCGTCCTCTGGAGTCTGCGCACGACTCCAAACAAGTCAACCGGCTTCAACCTTCTTCCTCGTCTACGGTGCCGAAGCCATCATCCCAACGGACATAGAGTTCGACTCCCCACGAGTCACCATGTACACCGAGGAGGAAGCAGAAGAAGCACGACAAGACGGCGTCGATCTGCTAGAAGAGGGCCGGCTGTTGGCACTCAGCCGGTCCAGCATCTACCAGCAGAGCCTGCGCCGATACCACAACAGGAAGGTGAGGCCAAGATCTTTCCAAGAAGGCGACCTTGTGCTCCGGCTGATCCAGCAAACAGCCGGCCAGCACAAGTTGTCGGCGCCTTGGGAAGGCCCTTTCATCATCAGCAAAGTACTGGGCAACGATTCCTACTACCTGATCGACGCTCAGAAGCCCCGAGCACGCAAGAGGGACGACTCCGGCAAGGAGACAAAGCGGCCATGGAATGCAAATCTCCTCCGAAGATTTTACAGTTGATGTAGTATGTACCACGCTACCTTTTGTATTAAAGTACCAAGTCTTCGGGCCCCCCGAGGCGAGCTCGGGGACTGCCCTCTTTTGTCTGTCTGATAAAAATTATGACTGCGAGTATGTTACTCCTTTTTATGCCATTTGGCACCGGGCTCGACAAGTCGGCCCGGGGACTTGCCGCCTTGCACTATGGAATGCTTCCTGCAGTCGGACAAGTAGTGTGTAAACGCCGAAACCGTCTCCTGTCTGAAGCCGCAGCTCGCAGAGCGACTGTACGGTGGGCAGCAGTAAGGTAGAATGGGCATTCGCATGAAAAATGGCTAAGGACTCAAAGCATAAAACATAGCTCAAGACAGCTTCCAGCCTTTCTCGCAAACTGACTCTCGCATAGTAGGATTGCCGTCTTCTATCTAACTTGCTCAGAAAAATCTTGAAAAGGGCTAAGTACTTGCTTTCCCAAAGTAGCCTAGCACTTGATCCAGCGACAGTCCGCAGAGCGGCTGTCCGATTGGCAAGGCAGGCAACTAAGAGAAAGCGGCAAAGGAAAAAAGCCAAAAGAGCAATGAGCAAGAAAAGATAGAACTCAGAGAAATATATTTACATAACATATGCCATTGACCGAATTTTCGAGCAGAGGTTCAAAATACACCCCGCGGGTGGAATTGTGCGAATTAACAAGTTGTTCAAGGACTACTGAAGCAGACAAAACAAAGATACAGCGGCAGCTCAGGAAGCAGCAGACGGATTCGGAGGGTCGGAGGAGGCGCCAGCGCCAGGCGTTGGGGCGGCCGGCTGGCTAGTCTCGGCTTGATCGCCTGTCGCACGCGGCTCGTTGCTGGAGGCACGGTCGAGCTGAGGCTGGCCGTCTGCTCCGTCTTCTGGTGCCTCCGCCTCACCTCCATCCTCCGCCTCGCCCTCTTCCTCGATGCTAGAGCCAATCACCTCCGCCGAGTCCTCGCCGTAGTCTGGGTTCATCCCAAACCACTCCGGTGGTACCTCCTAGCCGTCTTCAGACCACTCGGGGACGAAGATGCTGGTGTCGGTGTACTCAGCGATCGCCGCAGCACGCTTGACGAGGGCGTCTTCTACGGCTGCCAGCTCCGGTTGGGCCTCCGACCGAAGCGTGGCCAGCCGGTCTAGGTCTAGCCCCGGATACCATGCCTTGACGAACTCCAAGGCCCGGCGCGCTCCAGCCCGGGCCGAAAAGCCCTTCCAGGCCTCAAGACGACCAGCCGCGACCTCCAGCCAGTCGATCGTCAGGTTGGGGGTGCGCGGAGCCTGCATATCCGGCCACAGGGCGGCAATTGCCTGGGCACCGACACGCTGAAGCCGGTGCAGCATCCGGTGAGCCGGCTGAAGGCTAGCCTCGATGCTCAGGATGTGCTCGTCAAGAGTTCGGGGGGCATCAGCGGCAATCTCTGCGCCCTCCGCCCTCCGACCTTCATGGTCAGCCTCGATGGCTTGGATGGCGGCCTGCGACTGCCCAGGGAAGAAGTCTACAAAGACACGAAGAAACGAAGAAGCAAGTCAAAAACTAGGAGTCGGCACGATCTAAGTCGGCAGCTCGAAGAAAGAAAATAAAGAAACTCACCATCAACGATGTCTTCAATCTCGTGGAAGCCGGAGGACAGCAGCGCCTCCTTGTCAGACCAGGAGGAGCGCTCGCTCGCGAACTTGGCCAGGAGGGCGGTTTCCGTCTCCTCCGCCTCCCTCTACGCCTTCACAAGCAGCTCCTTCTGCTCTGCCAATTGAGTGGCCAGCAGATCGTGCTCCATAGCGAGCTTGCCGCACTCCTCCTCTTTGGCGCGCAAAGCGGAGTTGGCGTCGCTGAGCTACTGTTGAAGAGCAGCGTTTGCCCCTGAGCAGAAGAAAGAAAGAAGGCGTCAAGTCATCAGTAAAGAAGGTTGCCGGGGAGATCCGGCCCGACTGCTCAGCAGTCGGCCCGAATCTCGGGGACTACAGCCCGCGGGTGCGCCAGCGCGCCCCCGTGAAGAAGGAAAAGGACTTACTCCGGCTCTCCGACAGATCGGCAGTCCGCTTGCCCAGCTCTTCAACGTTACGGTTCAAGGCAGTGACGCGGAGGTTGTGGTAATCCTGCGACGAACGTTTCAGACAAAAAGTTAACACCCAAAGTTCATCAATTGGAGTTCCGAGCTGCCTGCTCAGTAGCCAGCCCGTAACTCGGGGACTAGACCCAGTGGGTGCACTGGCGCGCCCCCATAGAGAGGAACAAGAAAAACAAAGACCAAAGGGAAAAAAAACATACCCGGACGGCTGCCCGCGATGCCAGGAATGCCTTGGTGCAACTCTGGAGAGCGTCGCCCTCAATGCGAAGCTTCGCCTGGACGTCCAGGAGCGCCTGGTTCAACGGCCCTGTGCTGCCTCCTCGCACCCACCCAGTAGGCGCGACGCTTGTCGCTTCGGCGTCTGGGATCGCCGAGCTGGCGGTGCCGACTTCCAGGGGGCGGGGTGCCGAAGTCGCCTTCTCCAGACGGCGGTGCATTGGCGAGCCGACTTGAAGGAGTAGCCTCGCCACGGCCTCGTCTTCGGTCGGCGGCACCGGAGGGCCCTTCGGCTGCTCCCCCTACGCACCTTCAGACGGTGGTGGAGGCGGCGGCGGAACGTTCACATCCGGCATAGACGGGTCGCCGCCCTCCCCCTCCACGACGGGGTTCTCCCTGCCGGCTTCCCCAGTCTGCCCTGTGAACTCCAGAGGTGGCGGCGCAGAGTTCAACGGGGTAACGAGCACTGTCGACTGGCGGCGTGCAGCTTCCTCAGCCTGCCGCTTCACCGCGGCGGCGGCTTCGGCCTCCGCCCTGTCGGCCTCCGCCTTCTCTAGGCGGAGGGCCTCTTCTTCATTGTGCTTCTCCTGCGCATTCCGCTCCGTCGCCTCCCGGAGGTCAGCAGCGGGGTCAATCCGCCGAGTGGTGGCGGACGTCTCCGCTGACCCCATGACGGAGGCGGCGGTGACCCTCTCAAGAGAGAGGGGAGCCCTGAAGCAAGAGGGGCAAGCAGAGGCTTAGACAAAGTCACAAAGAAAGAATAAAACTTTGAAGACAGAATACTTACACGGAGACCAATGGCGGCTTCTTCACTTCCTTACGAAAGAGGATGGCCTTCACGGCCGCCTCGTCCCGCCGGGTCGCCGCAGCCGAACCCTTGGGCTTCTTCGGCCGACTGCCGAACAAGGTCGGCACGACCCTGCGCTTCTTTTCACCGCCTGGAACGCCCGGCGCGCCAGAAGAGCCCGCGCTAGGTTGGTTGGCTCCTGGCTGATGGCGAGGGGCGACTTCTCCCTCGGCGTCGTCGTCAGGCTAGTCGGTGAAAGTGGCCGAAAGCCTGAAGTCGCCTGCTGTCCCTCCTCCTCCCTTGGCGTCGTCCTCCAAAGCCGTCTCCCCTACATCGGGGTCGTCGACGTCGCTCTCCACCTGGTCGGCGAGGAACTCGCGGGCCGGCCCCGAGGTGCCGGCTGGTGGGTGGAGGAGGGGATTCTAACCAATGCCGGCTGGTCAAAACAAAACTCGGCAAGAAGAAGACAATACAAAGAAAGAAAAGAAAGGCAACTCACCACGGGCGGGGGGTTGGCATAGGAGTACAGCTCCTTGCCGAATCGCTAGTCCTCCAGGAGCCTGCTGTCCGAGAGGTAGTTCACCATGAAGGCCACCTCTTCGTGAGGCATGTCCTTGGTGCACATCCGACTCGAGTCGCGGTGCCCGCTCATCTGGCATATCATATGAGGGCGGCCTTGGAGTGGGAGAACTCGGCGCGAAACGAAGGCGGCCAGCAGGTCTGGACCAGTTAGACCCTCCGACTGCATCAGCATTCGGAGTCGCGTGATGGCACCGGCTCCAGCAGGCGTCAGCGACTTGGCCCGTTACGACCAGTTGGGCAGTCGTCCAGCCGGCGGGCTGGCTTCAAAAGCCGGCAAGTTGACCCAGTCCCCCCTCGTGGAGGCGTTCTTGACGTAGAAGTAGGATCTTTGCCACATCTTCACCGACTTGATCAACGAGATGGAGGGGAAGGGATTGTCGGCCCCCGACCTTCGCACGACGATGAAAGTGCCGCACTGAGCCGGCACGCCCGCAGCCTGGGTGCCGAGCTTGGAGAAGAAGAACTCCCCCCAGAGCTCGAGGGTGGGGAGGACTCCGAGGAAGCCTTTGCACATGGCCACGAAGGCGGACAGCAGCACCACTGCGTTGGGGGTGAGGTGGTGCGGCTGGAGGCCGTAGAATTCGAGGAAGTACTGGAAGAAACTACTCGCCGGCAGCCCCAACCCGCGCAGGCAGTGCGAGTGGAAGATAACCCGCTCGCCCTCTTGCGGTGCAGGGAAAATCTCCCCCTTCGGCGCAAGATGCACCTGCACGCGATCCTCACCGGGGAGACGATGAGTCCGGCGGAGGAACTCGATGTAGTCTTCATGAACTTCAGAGCCGTCCCAGGTGCCGGAGCGCACTGGGGGAGGCACGGCGGCGGAGGAAGAACTCATCACGAGCTGACGCTGAAGCGTTCGCCGGAGCTTGGGCGCGCGGCGGAGCAGAGAACAGAAGAGGAAGGAGGAGAACGAGGAGTAGAGGGAAGGAGGGGCGCGTGTGCCCCCCTCTTCCCCCTACTTATAGCCTTGTGGGCTGCGAAGCCGAGGGGGCGGACGTGGGGATTTACTGCACCCATGACCCCACGACCCCCATGATCCATGATAAAGTTACTGCGCGCAGTAACTCCACGAGGATCCCAACCGCCCACCGGGGCTGCAGCGGATCTGCTCGGGCGCCGAGGCGCGGTAGTGGCGGGCCCCGCCTATGGGCATGTCCCGTCGCGCGCGTAGGCTGGCAGGACGGCCTAGCCACGTGCCCTCGTGTGACAGGCCTAGAATGGGTGGCGGCCTGGAGGCTTAGCTAGCACGCCACTTAAACCCCGCCGCGACGTTCGAAATACTGAGCGAGTCGGAATTGAGTGAGTCCGAGTTGAGAAAGTCCGACTCCTTCTAGTCGGCCTGGCAGAAGTCAATCAAAGACCATGCGTTGAGCAGCCGGAAAGAGAAACTGCTGAGGCTTCTCGGCCGATCGTCCGCGGCGCCTCACCAGCTTCGGGGACTACTGTCGGAGTAATGGGCCACGGGTAGGCCAACCCGAGTCCCAGAACCTTTCAAGACATCGGGGCAAGCTGCGCCCCTCAAAACCCCGGGACGAAGAGCCACCTCCTGAGGAGTCGACGGCAACACGGCCGACTGCCCGCTCACGGCCGAGTCCCAGGGACGACTTCCAGAGAAGCCGGCTTTGGGGAGTCGGCCAGCGACTCCAACAAACCCCATGACCTCATCAAAGGGGACGAGGTAGGGGCGTGGCTACAGTGAAGCCCACCCCCGCCCTTCACCAAGGGCAGGCATGGCCACAGCACGCCGTACCCCGGAAGATCTCCGTGCGGCGTGGCACTGTTGCCATGCCGACCCTGACATCAGCACCGCAGGGCCAAATCCTGCACCCACGACGGCTTGTCTGTATGGCCTGGAGGCAGTAGGCCCCACCAGTCAGTGAGACCTCAGGAGACGGCAGGAGAACCACCAGTCGGACCTGTCGGGAGTCGGCCCGGGGGAGTCGGCCGAGCCCTCCCCCGGGGCCCACGCGCAATTAATCAAGATGTGATGGGGAGAGGTAACAGTGAGCACCCGCCAGGCGGCGGGGCTGTTTCCACGACCTCATGATCAAGCCCGCGTCATCAGAAGCACGGCTACAGTAAGCAGCAGCCGGCAAGACCCGCCCGCGGTGGACGCGGGCTGTCGGCTCCGTACTAGGCCAGTCGGCGGGGCCCGCCAGTCGGCGGGCCCCAGCAGTCGGCAGAGAAGATGGAGGCCAGAGACACTGATGGATGGGCCCGCGCCCAGCCGGATTACCATTGTACCCCTGGGGGGTAGGCCTATATAAACCCCCCAGGGCACCCATGCGAAGGGTTGGAACCCATTAGCTCTCGACCAAATCATATAGAAGGGGAGAGCTAGCCTTGCCCTCTCCTGCCACCGGAAAACAGCTCAAGGAGCAATCGTGTAAGCACTTTGCCATAGTGATCATGCGGAGACCCCGCAAAGCAGCAGTAGGGGTATTATCTCCCCGGAGAGTCCCGAATCTGGGTAAGATTCACCGGCGTGCATGTCTTCGCCTCACCCGTTTCCAGGCACCGGCGACGTTCTACTCGCCCCCACCATGATAAGCCATCCGTTGGCATATGTCGCACCAAACCCCCGACAAGAAGTTTACCGGAATGATCTCAAGGATACTATCTACCAGATTTGTGGGCGCCGAGATGACCACTGGGAGATGATCAGCACCAGGAAGGATAGATCAATTGCAGCTTTTATCCAGGAGTTAAACCAGCACATTCGACGTCAGGAGAACCAGATGTGCGCCGACATGATAGATCTGAAAAAGGCAATGACAAGAATCAAGGAACTGGACGAAGAACTCAAGGCTACACATGAAGATTATGAAGAGGAAATCGAAGTATTAGTGGAGAAGAATGACAATCTGATCAAGAAGATTGGAATATTTATGGGAGACCCTACACTAGTAGAGGAAGACGAAGAACCCAAGGAGATTCGCCCGGAAGACTACATCATCATCGACGACACCGACTCGGATCCAGATGATAGTGATGATGACTATGTTGATGAAGCTAGAGCAGATATCATGGAGTCTGGAACCAAAGAATATTTATAGTAGACCACCATGTAAATATAGTAGTCCGAGCACTTTTGCGATAGTTAGATCGATTGTATGCCCTTGTTTGATTGAATGAAGTGAATTGTTTGCCTTTGCCTCATGTGCATATGGGTAGTGTTTTCTCTTTAGACCCCTCTCTTTAGACCCGCAGCATCATGGTGGGAGAATTTCACCACCACTTTCCCTATCGATACTATCACATGGGACCAGTTCCAGTAGGCTTTCCGTACTGCCCATGTTTCAGCAGGAGCTATGGCCATGAAGAAGCGAGAGTTTCACAACTTGCGCCAAGGAGGACGGACAGTTGGCCAGTATGTGGAGGACTTTAGTAAGCTAGCACGTTATGCCCCACATGACGTTGCCACGGATGCGGCTAAGCAAGAGAAGTTTCTGGAAGGACTGAATGATGAGTTTAGCATGCAGTTGATGGTAGCAACCTTCAACAACTACCAGGAATTGGTAGATCGTTCTCTCATGATTGAAGGGAAGCAGCAGCAAATTGAGAACCGTAAGAGTAAGTATGGACAAGGGAAGTACAATTCAGGAGCTCAGCGGAAGCCATGTTTTACCCCTAGACCGGGAGGACATTTTCAGCATACCCATGGAGGAGGTAGCTCGCACAATCATAATGGCACCAAGAATGGTAATGGGAATGGAGCAAGAAACGTCCAGAACCGCACGAACCCATCAACCCCAGCCAAGAGAGACCTGAGCCAAGTCACTTGTTTTAAGTGCTAGAAGACCGGACATTATGCCAATTAATGTCCTAAATCTCAGAATGGAAAATGGCAATGGAAGCTCTGGGAAGAAGCCAAACCCTTTCAACACGGACAGGTGAACCACGTAAATGTGGAGGAGGTTGAAGCCCAGCCCGATGCAGTAATAGGTAAGTTCTTCGTTAAGTCATTTACTGCACTCGTTCTTTTCGATACTGGTGCATCGCATTCATACATATCAAGGGGATTTGTGGATAAGTATAAACTGCCAACCGAAGCCCTTAGGTCACCCATGTTAGAAACCTCGCCTGGAGCAGAATATATGGCTAGTCTATGGTGTGATCATTTACCATTGAGGATTGGTAACTATGTATTTCCCTCAGACCTAATAGTATTGGAATCTCAAGGATTGGATGTGATATTAGGCATGGATTGGTTATCGAAGTATGAAGGGAATATTGAATGTGCCAGCAAGTCAATTTTGCTCACCACCCTAGAAGGGAGAAGGATCAAGTATGTATCCCGGCATGTGCCTAAAAGGACCCAAGTAAATTCGTTAATAGGAGTTGTGCAGGAGGAAGTACCTGTAGTGAAGGATTTCCCTGATGTATTTCTGGAGGAATTGCCAGGCATGCCACCGGATAGAGATATTGAGTTTTTGATTGAGCTTTTGCCAGGCACAGGGCGAATATCTAAGAGACCATATAGGATGCCCGCAAAGGATTTGGAGGATATTAAGAAGGAGATTAAGGAGTTACTGGATAAAGGTTACATTCACCCAAGTTCTTCGCCTTGGGAATCGCCGGTACTTCTAGTGGAGAAGAAGGATGGATCATTAAGGATGGTTGTTGATTATCGAGGATTGAATGAAGTAACCATCAAGAACAAGTACCCACTACCGATGATCAATGATCTGTTTGATCGATTGCAAGGAGCTAAGGTATTTTCCAAGATCGATTTGCGATCAGGACACCATCAGTTGAAGATTCGAGAACAAGATATACCCAAGACGGCTTTTACCACTAGGTATGGGCTGTACGAGTATACCGTTATGTCATTTGGTCTGACTAACGCACCTGCATATTTTATGAACATGATGAACAAAGTGTTTATGGAGTTTTTGGATAAGTTCGTCATAGTGTTCATTGATGATATCCTAGTTTACTCGAAGAATGAAGAGGAGCATAAGGAACATTTGTGTTTGGTACTTGGTAAGCTCAGAGAACATCAGTCATATGCCAAGTTTAGCAAATGTGAGTTTTGGTTGAAGGAAGTTGGATTTCTCGGACACGTTATATCCGGAGAAGGTATAGTAGTAGATCCCACCAAGGTTGACACTGTGACAAATTGGGAAGCGCCAACAACAGTTGGAGAGATCCGGAGTTTTCTGGGACTCGCAGGATACTACCGGAGATTTATTGAAAATTTCTCAAAGATTGCAAAACCTATGACGGAGTTGTTGAAGAAGGATACCAAGTTCATATGGACCGAGGAATGTGAGGCTAGATTCCAGGAGTTGAAGAAACGTTTGGTTACATCACCAGTGTTGATATTGCCAGATCAGACCAAGGATTATGAGGTGTATTGCGACGCTTCACATCGAGGACTTGAAGTAGTGCTTATGCAGGAAGGAAGAGTTGTTTCATATGCCTCATGACAGCTTAAGCCTCATGAGTTAAATTATGCCACACATGATTTGGAGTTAGCAGCCTTAGTGCATGCATTGAAGACTTGGAGACACTTTCTCATTGGGAACCAATTGTGAGGTGTACACGGATCACAAGAGTTTGAAGTATATTTTCACGCAGAAGGAGTTGAATCTCAGGCAAAGGAGATGGTTGGAGCTCATCAAGGATTATGACATGAGATTGCATTATCACCCCGGAAAGGCTAACATAGTAGCTGACGCGTTGAGCCGTAAAAGTCATGTCAACACCTTAATGACGGTAGATTTACCAAGGGATTTAGCCGAAAATCTTCGTGAGCTATGTTTGGAGATAGTCCCGAGAGGCTATGTAGCGGCATTGGAGATTCAGTCTACTTTGATGGATAAGATCAGAGAAGCTCAAAGGACTGACAAGGAGATTGCTTCTATTAAGGAGAAAATGAGCAAAGGAAAAGTTAAAGGATTTCGTGAGGATGAGCACGAAACCTTATGGTTTGAAGACCGTGTTTATGTGCCTAATGACCCGGAGATCAGGAAGTTAATTCTGCAAGAGGCCCATGATTCACCATATTTGATTCACCTAGGAAATACCAAGATGTATTTGGATTTGAAGGATACTTTCTGGTGGACCGGAATGAAGAAGGACATTGCGGAGTATGTAGCAGTTTGTGATGTATGTCAGAGAGTAAAGGCAGAGCATCAGAAGCTAGCAGGTTTGCTACAGCCATTGCCAATACCCGAATGGAAGTAGGATAAGTTAGGAATGGATTTTATCACAGGATTGCCCAGAACACGTTCAGGCTATGACTCAATTTGGGTTGTAGTCGATCGTTTGACAAAGGTAGCTCATTTCATCCCAGTGAAGACTACCTATACCAGTGCCAAGTTAGCAAAGATATACATGACCATGATCGTGTGTTTGCATGGAGTTCCAAGAAGCATTGTATCAGATAGAGGAACCCAGTTTACCTCCAAGTTCTGGAATCAGTTGCATGAAACTTTGGGTACCAAGCTAGAGTTTAGTACAGCCTTCCATCCGTAGACAGATGGACAGACCGAGAGAGTCAATCAGATTTTGGAGGATATGCTGAGAGCTTGTGCGCTAGATTACGGATCTAGTTGGGACGAGAATTTGCCATACGCAGAGTTCTCTTATAACAACAGTTATCAATCTAGTTTGAAGATGGCCCCTTTCGAAGCCTTGTACGGAAGGAGGTGCAGGACCCCATTATTGTGGGATGAAGTTGGAGACCGCCAGTTGTTTGGATCGGATTTGATTAAGGAGTCTGAACAGAATGTGAAATTGATTCGCGATAGGCTCAAGGTAGCACAATCCAGGCAGAAGAGCTACACAGATTCTAAACGCAAGGAGACAGTATACGAAGTCAGAGACAGAGTTTATCTTCGAGTATCTCCACTTCGAGGAGTTAAGCATTTTGGAGTTAAGGGAAAGTTAGCACCACGTTTTGTAGGACCATACAAAGTTTTGGAGCGTATGGGAGAAGTAGCCTACAAGTTGGAATTGCCCGAAGGATTGTCAGGAGTTCACGACGTGTTCCACGTTTCCCAGTTGAAGAAGTACCACAAGGAGATGGCTGATATACCACTGAGAGACACAGTGCCGCTGGAAGCAATTCAGTTGGACAGTGATTTGACCTATGAGGAGAAACCAGTCAAGATACTTGAGTATGCCAGCCGAGTCACCCGCAGCAAGGTTATTAAGTTTTGCATAAGTTTAGTGGAGCCACCACACGAAGGATGAAGCCACCTGGGAACGAGAGGAAGATTTGCTGAAGGAACACCCTCACCTATTTTCTAGCCAACCCGAATCTCGAGGGCGAGATTCATCTTAAGGGGGGTAGGTTTGTAACATCCCAAATTTTCAATTTGGAATGTTATACAATAGATCATCATTGCATATCATATTTTATTGCATTTTGGCTTATCCTAGAAATTTCACGCAACTCAAGGACCCTCGGAGAGAGTTGGGAGTTTTGTTATTTTCATATTTGAGTTTTCTCAAATTTTGAAAATAGGATCATTTGATTTTATTTATTTTATCTTCAATTATTTATATTACAAAAATATGAGAGAGGGAATAAAATGACTTTCCCAAAATAAAGAAATATTGAGGATTTAATAATAAAATCAAATAAGATTTTATTTTGCTTTTATTTGCTATTTTATTTGAATTTAGGAAAAAATGCACGTTTTCAAAAAAGGCATTTAGGGCCAAGAAAATGTTCATCCTGTTCTAAATATTTTATTTAGACGGTGAAAATTTGTTTTGGCATTTTTAGGTTTTTATTTATTTTTCTAGAAATTTTCTTAGTTTCGGCGAAATTTATTTTAAAAAAAAAGAGACCCGCGCCCGACTGGGCCAAAGGCCCAGCCTAGCCTGGCCGGCCCGCCAGGAGCCGCCGCCTCCTATGTCATGCCGCCGCCGGACTCGGGAGTCCGAGCCGGGGACGTCGCCGCCGACCCCCTCCCCAAGCCATGCCCCTCCCTTTATAACCCCACCGGAGCCCCCCTGGAGCCCCGAACCACCACCGCCGCACCCCATGCCGCAGCCGCCACCCATGCCGCCGCATGCCGCTGCCACCGCCCGCGCCGCCGCACGCCGCTGCGGCTGCCCGTGCCGCCGCATGCCGCACGCCGCTGCCGCCGCCTGCTACCGCCGCCGCCAGGAGCCGCCGCCCCACACCACCCGCCGGCGCGCGGAGCCCCGCCGGACCTTGCCGGAGCCCGAGACGAGGTAGCCGCCGCCGCCGGTTTTCTGAGAAAAACCGATCCGGTTTTTTAGAAAACCCTAGTTTTCGTTTTTTTAAATAAATCAGTTTTTTCTCCAGTTTATTTATTTAGCGAGCGTTCACTCGTCCGTTCGTTTTAACGAACGCGTTCATCGTTTAGTTCCAGATAACGAACGTTCGTTCGTTAATCTGTTCATCGTTTTTCTTTTTCTCGGATTAAATCCACGATTTTTCTGATCCAATTTTTGTTTGAGTTTAACTATTCGCTCGTTTATCGAAATCAGGCGATTCAAGCACCTGGAGTTTTGTCTCGAAACCCTCTTTCCGTTTAACTAACTCAAACAAGATTTTGCCTCTGTAAAATTTGACCTAGACCAAAAATAGTAAACGAAGCTTGTTTCTTTTGCCGTTTGTCTTTCGTTGCTTCGTTCTTAAGTTGAACTTTCTGGTTAGATCTCTTATTTGAGTTTTACCCATGCATTAATTGAGTACTTATTATGTGCTTGTTTGGTTTGCGATAGAGTACCCAGAGTGCACCGCTTGCTACTTCGAATCGCTAGGTTTTGCAGATCATCAGCAAGGCAAGTAACACTTTGATTATACCTCCTACTACCCAGTTTTTATTGCATTAGATCAACCCTCACACATTGCATGATTAGGATCTAATTAAATTGTGGGTTTGGGAAGTAGATGAGGTAGTACCTATTACCTGTTATTTATCAAACCTTTGGGAGTTACTTCTACGTTTGCATATTATGCCATGCTATGCTAGTAGACGTGGATTGGGTGAGTGAAATCCATGACAGATGTGAGTTTGTTAAATTAATGGCTTATCTAAGGTGGCAACTTAAACACACATCTGGGTGGATTGAGGCACCTGGGTATTCCAGTGATTGCCTGTTTTTCTTTTGGACCACCACCCATGCTCAAAGGTATCATGAGATTATTCATACTGGAAACTTCCGTGTGCAGCCACAAGCTACTATGGGCTCTAGCATAGTTGATTAAGTTGTGCGAACTCTTACAGTGGTAGACTAGCAGATGTAGGGGATGTAGGTTGGTACGGTCTACCCGTTTGTAAGGTGCAAGCGCTTCTGAAAGACTATGTCTCGGTCATCCGTTTCTCAAACACCAGGTAGTGCGAGAAATCCAACGAAGGAGATCGAGTCTTGTGGGGAAAAGTGCGCAATCCTCTGCAGAGTGTATAAACTAATCATGGTTAGCCGTGTCCCCGGTTATGGACAACTTGAGTATCTAGTATTTGGATTATCATCTGAATCTCATCATGTTACTCTAAATTATTTTTTGTTGGGTTTTAATAATGATGCTTAATTGGGATTGAGAGGGTGTCTACACTCTCAATGTTTAACAACTACCATGATAGTTAAATAAAATGTATTCCTTTGCAGTAGGGAAAAATTGGCTTTACGCAAAACTGTAACCATAGAGCTTTCCACCAGCCAAATATGCATATAGTATCGTCTTATTCCTTCATTGCTCTCTATGTGTTACTTTGCCAGCATATTCCATGTGCTGACCCATTTTTGGGCTGCAATGTTCATGTTGCAGACTTTTCAGACGACGAGTAAGGTGCCTTTAGGTCGTGGTTCTATACTCAGTGATGTCGTTGGAGTTGATGGACTCACTTATCTTCCAAGCCTTCCGCTGTTATCGTTATTAGATGGCCTTAAGCCATATTTATTGTAATAAGTTCTCTTTTGAGACACTCGATGTAATAAGTGTGTGATTGCTACTATGTTATAAATCCTTCAAGTACTATGTCAGCATTACTGATCCAGGGATGACACTGGAGCATAGAGATTGGACCGTTTGAGGCCTGGTCGCTATAGTTAAATCTTTTATGGATACCGATGTTTTCCATAAATTTAACACTAAATATGGACTTGACTCTGAGATAGTAGCTTCCTTTTGTGAATCATTTGCTGCTCATGTTGATCTCCATAAGGAGAAGTGGTTTAAATATCATCCTCCCATAGAAGTAAAAGTAGTTGCACCTATTAAAGTTGAAGAAAAGACTATCACTTATAATGATCCTATTGTTCCAACTTCTTATGTTGAGAAACCACCTTTTCCTGTTAGGATAAAGGATCATGCTAAAGCTTCAACTGTGGTTAGTAAAAGCAATATTAGAACCTATACACCTCCTGAGCAAGTTAAAGTTGAACCTAATATTGCTATTGTTAAAGATCTCTTGGCTGATAATATTGATGGGCATGTTATTTATTTCTGTGATGAGACTGCTAGAATTGCTAAACCTAGTGCTAAAGATAAACATAGACCTGTGGTAGGCATGCCTGTTATTTCTGTTAAAGTAGGAGATCATTGTTATCATGGCTTATGTGACATGGGTGCTAGTGCTAGTGCAATACCTATTGACTTATACAAAGAAATTATGCATGATATTGCACCTACTGAGTTAGAAGAAATTGATGTCACAACTAAGCTTGCCAATAGAGATACTATATCATCAATTGGAATCGTTAGAGATGTTGAAGTCTTGTGTGGGAAAACTAAATATCCTGCTGATTTTCTTGTTCTTGGTTCCCCACAAGATAGCTTTTGTCCCATTATATTTGGTAAACCCTTCTCAAACACTGTTAATGCTAAGATAGACGGCGAAAAGGATGTTGTTACTATTGGTTTAGGTGATATGTCTCATGAGTTTAATTTTTCTAAATTTCATAGACAACACCGTGAAGAGGAATTCCCTAGTAAAGATGAAATTATTGGTCTTGCTTCTATTTGCCGTACCTCCTAGTGATCCTTTAGAACAATATTTGCTAGACCATGAAAATGATATGTTTATGAGTGAAAGAAGGGAAATAGATGAAGTCTTCTTTAAACAAGGACCTATTCTGAAACACAACTTGCCTGTTGAAATCCTAGGGGATCCTCCTCCACCCAAGGGTGATCCCGTGTTTGAACTTAAACCATTACCTGATACTCTTAAATATGCTTATCTTGATGAAAAGAAGATATATCCTGTTATTATTAGTGCTAACCTTTCAGAGAAGGAGGAAGAGAAAATATTGAAAACTCTGAAGAAGCACCGTGCTGCTATTGGATATACTCTTGATGATCTTAAGGGCATTAGTCCCACTCTATGTCAACACAAAATAAATTTGGTGAAAGATGCCAAACCAGTTATTGATCATCAATGACGGCTGAATCCTAAGATGAAAGAAGTGGTAAGAAAAGAAATACTAAAGCTCCTTGAGGCAGGTATAATTTATCCCCTTGTTGATAGTCAGTGGGTAAGTCCTGTCCATTATGTTCCTAAGAAGGGAGGTATTACTGTCGTTCCTAATGATAAAGATGAATTGATTCCGCAAAGGATTATTATAGGTTATAGGTTGGTAATTGATTTCTGCAAATTAAATAAGGCTACTAAAAAGATCATTACTTGTTACCTTTTATTGATCAAATTCTAGAAAGATTATCCAAACATACACATTTTTGCTTTCTAGATGGTTATTCTGGTTTCTCTCAAATACCTGTGTTAGCGGATGATCAAGCTAAGACCACTTTTACTTGCCCTTTAGGTACTTTTACTTATAGATGTATGCCTTTTGGTTTATGTAATGCACCTGCTACTTTTCAAAGATGCATGATGGCTATATTCTCTGACTCTTGTGAAAAGATTTGTGAGGTTTTCATGGACGATTTCTCTGTTTATGGATCCTCTTTTGATGATTGCTTAACCAACCTTGATCGAGTTTTGCAGAGATCTGAAGAAACTAACCTTGTCTTGAATTGGGAGAAGTGCCACTTTATGGTTAATGAAGGTATTGTCTTGGGGCATAAAATTTCTGAAAGGGGCATTGAAGTTGATAAAGCTAAAGTTGATGCTATTGAAAAGATGTCGTGTCCCAAGGACATCAAAGGTATAAGAAGTTTCCTTGGTCATGCTGGCTTTTATAGGAGGTTCATTAAGGACTTCTCAAAAATTTCTCGACCTCTGACTAATTTATTACAAAAATATATACCTTTCATTTTTGATGATGATTGTGTAGAAGCATTTGAAATACTTAAGAAAGCATTGATTTCTGCACCTATTGTTCAGCCACCTGATTGGAATTTACCCTTTGAAATTATGTGTGATGCTAGTGATTATGTTGTAGGTGCTGTTCTAGGGCAAAGAGTTGATAAGAAATTAAATGTTATTCAATATGCTAGTAAAACTCTAGACAATGCCCAGAGAAATTATGCTACTACTGAAAAAGAATTCTTAGCAGTTGTATTTGCTTGTGATAAGTTCAGACCTTATATTGTTGATTCTAAAGTAACTATTCACACGGATCATGCTGCTATTAAATATCTTATGGAAAAGAAAGATGCTAAACCTGGACTTATTAGATGGGTTCTCTTGCTACAAGAATTTGAATTGCATATTATTGATAGAAAGGGAGCTAAGAACCCTGTTGCAGATAACTTGTTTAGGTTAGAAAATGTTCTTGATGACCCACTACCTATTGATGATAGCTTTCCTGATGAACAATTGAATGTCATAAATGCTTCTCATACTGCTCCATGGTATGCTGATTATGCTAATTATATTGTTGCTAAATTTATACCACCTAGTTTCACATACCAGCAAAAGAAAAGTTTTTCGATGATTTAAGACATTACTTTTGTGATGACCCACATCTTCATAAAGAAGGAGTAGATGGTGTTATTAGACGTTTTGTACCTGAGCATGAACAGGAACAGATCCTACGCAAGTGTCACTCTGAAGCTTATGGAGGACACCACGCTAGAGATAGAACTGCACATAAGGTATTACAATCCAGTTTTTATTGGCCTACTCTCTTCAAGGATGCTCGTAAGTTCGTCTTATCTTGTGATGAATGTCAAAGAATTGGTAATATTAGTAGACGTCAAGAAATGCCTATGAATTATTCACTTGTTATTGAACCATTTGATGTTTGGGGCTTTGATTATATGGGACTGTTTCCTGCCTCTAATGGATATACACATATTTTAGTTGTTGTTAATTACGTTACTAAGTGGGTAGAAGCTATTCCAACTAGTAGTGCTGATCATAACACCTCTATTAAGATGCTTAAAGAAGTTATTTTTATGAGGTTTGGAGTCCCTAGATATTTAATGACTGATGGTGGTTCACATTTCATTCATGGTGCTTTTCGTAAAATGCTGGCAAAGTATGATGTTAATCATAGAATTGCATCTCCTTATCACCCACAATCTAGTGGTCAAGTAGAATTGAGTAATAGAGAACTTAACTTAATTTTGCAAAAGACTGTTAATAGATCTAGAAAGAATTGGTCCAAGAAACTTGACGATGCATTATGGGCCTATAGAACTACATATAAAAATCCTATGGGTATGTCTCCGTATAAAATGGTTTATGGAAAAGCATGTCACTTACCTCTCGAATTAGAACATAAGGCATATTGGGCTATTAAATAGCTCAATTATGATTTCAAACTTGCCGGTGAGAAGAGGTTATTTGACATTAGCTCACTTGATGAATGGAGAACCCAAGCCTATGAGAATGCCAAGTTGTTTAAAGAAAAAGTTAAAAGATGGCATGACAAAAGGATACAAAAGCGTGAGTTTAATGTAGGTGATTATGTATTGCTATACAACTCTCGTTTAAGATTTTTTGCAGGAAAACTTCTCTCTAAATGGGAAGGTCCTTACATTATCGAGGAGGTTTATCATTCCGGTGCCATAAAAATTAACAACTTTGAAGGCACAAATCCGAAGGTGGTGAACGGTCAAAGAATCAAACATTATATCTCAGGTAATCCTATAAATGTTGAAACCAATGTTATTGAAACCGTAACCCCGAAGGAATACATAAGGGACACTTTCCAGAACGTTTCAGACTCCGAAAAAGGAATAGGTATGTGGTACGGTAAGTAAACCGACTCCAAAACAGTTCTAATGGCAATTTTTTCTCCGTTTTGGAATATTTAGAAAAATAAAAAAATAAGAAGCATTCCGGGAAGGACATGAGGCCTCCACGAGGGTGGAGGGCACGCCCCCCTGCCTCGTGGGCACCTCGTGGCTCTCCGGACTCTGTTTTCTTGAATGATACATATTTTAGTCGGTAAAAATTCATTATATAATCTCCCGAAGGTTTTGACTCTCGTATCACGCAAATATCCTCTATTTTTGTTTCGAGTTGTTGCTGCTGCAGATTAGAGCAAGATGTCTTCTCAAGAGTCCATTGGGGAGAGCCGGGTGTCTCATCCGACATCGAGGTCAAGGACAAACAGCGATGCTGACCACTTTGGGGCAGCAATGGAGGAAGAGATGAAGGCTGATTTGAAGAGTATAGATGCCATGGAGGAGGATCAAGAAGTCACTTCTTGCTTCCGAGCTGGATTCACGATAGGGGAACTACATAGCTCGGCTATTCCAACCTCGGTTATCCCTTCCAATGTTAGATTTCTTTCTTACGAGAATATGAAAAAGAGTGTTACTTGTTCCCCCGCAGCTATGCAACACCCATGGGTGCAAGGAGCTTTAACCATCACGGGTAAGCTCCGTAAGGAGATAATGGATCTCAAGCAGCAACTTAATAAGCTCGAGGAAGAGAATCGTATCCCGAGGAGTATCATCGCGAAGAATATCACACGACCACCTCCGAAGAAAGAGATATAATCATATGGGTATGGGCACTCCCCTTGGAAACTGCCAAGCTTGGGGGAGGTGCCCTGGTATCGTATCACCATCACATCCTATCTTTACCGTTTTTCTTAGTTCAATCCTTTTAATAATATCTTGATCTAGTAGAATAAAGTTTTTGGTATGATCTTGTTTTGAGTTTTGTTTTATGATCCCTCTATGTAATCGTGTCCGTGAGCTATATATAATAAAGATTAGTGTTGAGTCAAGGGCTTGATTATCTTGCTATGATCTTGGGAGAATAAAAGAAAAGAGAAAGAATAAAAAGATACAAAGAGATCATATTGATCTTATTGAGAGTAATGACTTCACATAGAAAGAGTATGATGATTAAAAATTGTTGAGAGTTGACAAACATAGCTTTAGTCATCATTGCAATTAATAGGAAGTAATAAAGAAAGAGAGGTTTCACATATAAATATACTATCTTGGACATCTTTTATGATTGTGAGCACTCATTAAAATATGACATGCTAAAGAGTTGATGTTGGACAAGGAAGACAACGTATGTGTTATGTTTCCTTATATCTGAAATAAAGTATATTGTCATGGATCATCCAACATGTTGAGCTTGCCTTTCCCCCTCATGCTAGACAAATTCTTTGCACTAAGTAGAGATAGTACTTGTGCTTCCAAATACCCTTAAACCCAGTTTTGCCATGAGAGTCCACCATATCTACCTATGGATTGAGTAAGATCCTTCAAGTAAGTTGTCATCAGTGCAAGCAATAAAAATTGCTCTCTAAATATGTATGACTTATTAGTGTGGGAGAAAATAAGCTTTATACGATCTTGTGATGTGGAAGAAATAAAAGCGACGGACTGCATAATAAAGGTCCATATCACAAGTGGCAATATAAAGTGACGTTATTTTGCATTAAGATTTCGTGCATCCAACCATGAAAGCGCATGACAACCTCTGCTTCCCTCTGTGAAGGGCCTATCTTTTACTTTTATCTCCTACCTTATGCAAGAGTCATGGTGATCTTCACCTTTCCTCTTTTTCATTTTATCCTTTGATAAGCACAGTATGATGGAAAGATCCTGATATATATATATATATATATATATATATATATATATATATATATATATCCAATTGGATGTAAGTTAGCATGAACTATTATTGTTGACATTACCCTTGAGGTAAAAGGTTGGGAGGCAAAATTATAAGCCCCTATCTTTCTCTGTGTCCGATTAAAACTCTGTAACCACAAGTATTGCATGAGTGTTAGAAATTGTGAAATACTAAATGATAGTTGAGTATGTGGACTTGCTGAAAAGCTCTTATATTGACTCTTTCTGATGTTATGATAAATTGCAATTGCTTCAATGACTGAGATTATAGTTTGTTGGTTCTCAATAAAGTTTCTGATTCATACTTGACGTTGTGAATAGATTATTACTTGAGCATAAGAAATCATATGACAATATCCATATATGTTGTTGTTATAAGAATAATCATGATGCCCTCATGTCCGTATTTTGTTTTATGGACACCTCTACCTCTAAACATGTGGACATATTTATCGTTATCAGCTTCCGCTTGAGGACAAGTGAGGTCTAAGCTTGGGGGAGTTGATACGTCCATTTTTCATCATGCATTTATATCTATATTTATTGCATTATGGGATGTTATTACACATTATGTCACAATACTTATGCCTATTCTCTCTTAATTTACAAGGTTTACATAAAGAGGGAGAATGCCGGCAGCTCAAATTTTGGGCTGGAAAAGGAGCAAATATTAGAGAGCTATTCTGCACAACTCCAAAAGTCCTGAAACTCCACAGAAGTTGTTTTTGGAAATAATAAAAAATACTGAGCGAAGAAAATACCAGAGGGGGCCCACACCCTGGCCACGAGGGTGGGGGGCATGCCCTACCCCCTGGGTGCGCCCCCCTGCCTCGTGGGCCCCCTGGTGGCCCTCCGGTGCCCATCTTCTGCTATATGAAGTCTTTCGTCCGAAGAAAAATCATAAGCAAGCTCTCGGGACGAGACTCCGCCGCCATGAGGCGGAACCTTGGCAGAACCAATCTAGGGCTCCGGCAGAGCTGTTCTGCTGGGGACACTTCGCTTCGGGAGGGGGAAATCATCGCCATCGTCATCACCAACGCTCCTCTCATCGGGAGAGGGCCAATATCCATCAACATCTTCACCAGCACCATCTCCTCTCAAACCCTAGTTCATCTCTTGTACCCAATTCTTGTCTCTAAGTCTGGGATTGGTACCTGTAGGTTGCTAGTAGTGTTGATTACTCCTTGTAGTTGATGCTAGTTGGTTTATTTGGTGGAAGATCATATGTTCAGATACTATATGCATATTAATACTCCTCTAATTATGAACATGAATATGCTTTGTGAGTAGTTACGTTTGTTCCTGAGGACATGGGAGAAGTCTTGCTATTAGTAGTCATGTGAATTTGGTATTCGTTCGATATTTTGATGAGATGTATGTTGTCTCTCCTCTGGTGGTGTTATGTGAACATCGACTACATGACACTTCACCATTATTTGGGCCTAGAGGAAGGCATTGGGGAGTAATAATTAGATGATGGGTTGCTAGAGTGACAGAAGCTTAAACCCTAGTTTATGCGTTGCTTCGTAAGGGGCTGATTTGGATCCATATGTTTCATGCTATGGTTAGGTTTACCTTAATACTTCTTTTGTAGTTGCGGATGCTTGCAATATGAGTTAATCATAATTGGGATGCTTGTCCAAGTAAGGACAGCACCCAAGCACCGGTCCACCCACATATCAAATTATCAAAGTACCGAACGCGAATCATACGAACGTGATGAAAACTAGCTTGACGATAATGCCCATGTGTCCTTGGGAGCGCTTTTCTCTATATAAGAGTTTGCCCATGCTTGTCCTTTGCTAGAAAAAGGATTGGGCCACCTTGCTGCACTTTATTTACTTTTGTTACTTGTTGCTCGTTACAAATTATCTTATCACAAAACTATCTGTTACCTATTACTTCAGTGCTTGCAAAGAATACCTTGCTAAAAACTGCTTATCATTTCCTTCTGCTCCTCGTTGGGTTCGACACTCTTACTTATCGAAAGGACTATGATAGATCCCCTATACTTGTGGGTCAGCACAAAAGAATATATTTTATTTAACTATCATGGCAGTTGAAACATCATTGAGAAGGTTCCTCCACCTCAATCCCAATTAAAAGTAATTATCAACCCAACAAAATTAATTTAGAGTGATGAGATCCATACGATAATCCAAGAACCAGATACTCAACATGTCCATAACCGAGGACATGGCTAACCATGATTAGTTTGTACACTCTGCAGAGGTTTGCGCACTTTCCCTGCAAGACTTGATCTCCTCCGTTGGATTTCTCGCACTACATGGTGTTTGGGAAACGGATGACCGAGACACAGTCTTTGAGAAAGATTAACTCTAACCCCGGGTGGACAGTTACACCTACTTTCCCTCTACATCTGCTAGCCCACCACTGGAAGAGGTCATGCAACATACTCAACTATGATAGAGCCCATAATAGCTTTTGGCTGCACACGGAAGTTTCTAGCATGAATAATCTTATGATCCCTTTGAGCCTGGGTGGCGGACCTTAGGATGATCACACGGGTACTCCGTGATATCCTAGGACAACACTGGATTCTCTAGGTACCGACAAGCAATCCACCCATATGTGTATTAAAGTTGCCACCTTAAGTTAACCATTAATTAGCAACTCACATCTGTCATGGACCTCTCAAACCAAACCATGTCTACGAGCATAGCATGGCAATATAAGCGTACGTTGAAATAACTCCCAAGGGTTTGATAATAAATAGGGCAATAGGTTCTACCTCATCAACTACTTCCCAATACCCATAAGTTAAAAACTTCCTAATCATGCAATGTTTGAGGATTAGAACTACTGCATAGAAACTGGGTATGAAAGAAGTATGATCAATGTGTTACTTGCCTTGCTGACGATCCGCAAAACCTAGTGACTCGTAGTAGCACGCTTCGCACTCCGGGAATTCTATCGCAAACAAACAATAGCATACATAAGCACTCAAGAAATGAAGCATGGGTAAAACTCAAATTAGAAGATCTAACCAGAAAGTTCAGATGAAGAACTCCGGTTTGCAAAAAGAATCAAATCAAACGGAGCAACGAAACTCAAACTATGAAAGAAACAAGATCCGATTACTAATCTGGACTAAAGTCAAATTTTACTATATCAAAATCTTGTTCAAGTTGGTTAAACAGAAAGAGAACTTTGAGACAAAGATCTAGGCGCTTGAATCGCCTCATACCGATAAACGAGCGAAAAGATAAACTAAAACGAAAATCAGGGCAGAAATCATGATCAAAAATAATCACGGAAAACTCTGGAAAAAGAAAAACTAGCGAATAGGTTAACAAACGAACGTTCGCTGTCTACGGCTAACAGGCAAACAACGTTCGTTAAAACAAACGTCCGCTATTTAACCGAACCGAGAAAACCGATTAAAAAAAGAGATCTAGGTTTTCGAAATAAAAACCGATCGGTTTTAAGAAAAACCGGCAGCTACCTCGTGGAACGGGATGGCGGCGGCGGCGTACTCCGGTGGCGGTTCGGGGGCGGCGGCGCGGTGCAGCGGCGGCGGTGGCTTAGGGTTAGGGTTTGGGCACGGGGCGACGGCTGGGCTCGGGTGGGCTGCGGGGTCAGGGGCGGCGGCTTATAAAGGGCCGACCACAGGAGTCCTGGCCGGTTACAGCCCATAGTCGGTTAGAACTTCTTTTTCAAAAAAATATTCCGTCACGCAGAAAAATGATTAAAAGAAATACTAAACGGACTCCAAAAATCCTGAAATAAATTTTGCCCGTCCTCTAAAAATATAGCGGAAAAAGTGAACATTTATTTGGGCCTCTAATGGAATTTTGGAAAACGCATATTTTTCCTACTTCAAATAAAATAGCGAAAAAATCCAAATAAAATATAATAATTGATTTGAATATTTTTCCTCCAATATTTCCTTTATTTTGGAGAAGTCATATTATCTCCTCTCATATTTTTAGTATGAAATATTTTCAGAGAGAAAAATTATTAAAACCAAAATGATCCTTGTTTCGATATTTGAGAAAAATTCAAATATAAGAACTAGGAAATCCCCAACTCTCTCCGAGGGTCCTTGAGTTGCTTAGGATTTCGAGGATCGCAAAATGAAATGCAATAAAGTATGTTATGCATGAATGACCTATGTATAACATTCCAAATTGAAAATTTGGGATGTTACAAACCTACCCCCTTAAGATGAATCTCGCCCTCGAGATTCGGGTTGGCTAGAAAACAGGTGTGGGTGGTCTTTCCGTAGATCATCCTCTCATTCCCAAGTGGCTTTATCCTTGATATGGTGGCTCCACTGAACTTTGCAAAACTTGATAACTTTGTTGCGAGTAACTCGGCTGGCAAACTCGAGAATCTTGACAGGTTTCTCCTCATATGTCAAATCGCTATCCAACTGAATTGCTTCCGAGGGCACTGTATCTCTCAGGGGAATATCAGCCATCTCTGCATGACACTTCTTCAACTGGGAAATGTGGAATACATCATGAACTCTTGATTGTCCTTCGGGTAACTCCAACTTGTAGGCAGCCTCTCCCATGCATTCCAAGACTCGGTATGGTCCTATAAATCTCGGGGCTAACTTTCCTTTAACTCCAAAACGCTTAACTCCTCGCAGAGGCGACACTCGCAGATATGCTCTATCTCCGATTTCATAGACTACCTCCTTGCATTTTGAATCTGGATAACTCTTTTGTCGGGACTGTGCTACCTTCAGTCTATCTCGAATCAGCTTAACCTTTTCTTCAGATTCTTTGATCAAACCCGGTCCAAACAACTGACGATCTCCAAATTCATCACACATCAATGGTGTTCTGCACCTCCTTCCATACAGGGCTTCGGAAGGTGCCATCTTCAAGCTGGCCTGGTAGTTGTTGTTGTATGAGAACTCCGCGTAGGGAAAATTGTCATCCCAACTAGATCCATAATCCAATGCGCAAGCTCTCAACATGTCCTCTAGAATTTGATTGACTCTCTCAGTTTGTGCATCTGTCTGTGGATGAAAAGCTGTACTGAACTCTAGCCTGGTTCCCAAAGTCTGGTGCAATTGATGCCAAAACTTTGATGTAAACTGTGTTCCTCTATCTGATATGATGGTCCTCGGAACTCCATGCAGACATACGATCCTGGTCATGTATATCTTGGCCAACTTTGCACTTGTATAGGTGGTTTTCACTGGGATAAAGTGAGCTACTTTGGTCAAGCGATCCACTACTACCCATATAGAATCATATCCATCGGGTCCTGGGTAATCCGATAATAAAATCCATGTCAAGCTTATCCCACTTCCATTCGGGTATCGGCATAGGCTGCAATAATCCTACTAGCTTCTGATGTTCTGCCTTCACTCTCTGACATACATCACATATGGCTACATACTCGGCAACATCCTACTTCATTCCAGTCCACCAGAAATGCTCCTTCAAATACAAATACATCTTAGTGTTTCCGGGGTGTATCAAGTATGGTGAGTTATGAGCTTCCTGTAGTATCAACTTCCTGATCTCTGTATTATTGGGCACATAAATGCGGTCCTCAAACCACAAGGTGTCGTGCTCATCCTCATGAAAACCTTTGGCCTTTCCTTTGCTCATTCTCTCCTTTATCTCAGCAATTTCCTTGTCATCCTTTTGAGCTTCCCGAATATTTCCCAACAATGTAGACTGAACTTCCATCGCTGCAACAAAACCTCTAGGAACAATCTCCAAACGAAGTTCCCTAAGATCCTCGGCTAACTCCTTTGGCATCCCTCCCATTAAGAGAGTATTGACATAACTTTCCCGGCTCAAAGCGTCTGCTATGACATTGGCCTTTCTTGGGTGATAATGCAGCTTCATGTCATAATCCTTTATGAGCTCCAACCATCTCCTCTATCTGAGGTTCAACTCCTTCAAGGTGAATTTGTACTTCAAACTCTTATGATCCATGTACTCATTGCAACGGTTTCCAGTAAGAAAGTGTCTCCAGGTTTTGAGCGCATGCACTACTGCTGCTAACTCCAAGTCATGTGTGGCATAATTCAACTCATGCGGTCGAAGATGTCGTGAGGCATACGAAACAACTCTTCTATCTTGCATAAGTACTCCTCCAAGTCCTAAGCGAGATGCGTCGCAATACACTTGGAAAACCTTGCGTATATCCGGCAAAATTAGCACTGGGGTTGTAGTCAAACGTTTCTTCAACTCCTGAAAACTGGCCTCACATTCTTCTTTCCATTTGAACCTGGTGTCCTTCTTCAGCAACTCCATCATGGGTTTCGCAATTTTAGAGAAATTTTCAATAAATCTCTTGTAATATCCTCCTAGTCCAAGAAAACTGCGGATCTCTCCGACTGAGGTGGGTGATAACCAATCAGTGACTGATTTAACCTTGGTGGGGTCTACTGTTAGACCTTCCCTTGATATAACATGTCCAAGGAATCCAACTTCCTTCAACCAAAATTCACATTTGCTAAACTTGGCATACAACTGATGCTCCCTGAGCTTCTCGAGAACTAAACGCAAATACTCCTTGTGTTCCTCTTCATTCTTTGAGTATACCAAGATATCATCAATGGACACCACAACAAACTTATCCAAGAACTCCATGAACACCTTGTTCATCATACTCATGAAATAGGAAGGGGCATTAGTCAATCCAAATGACATAACCGTATACTCATATAGCCCGTACCTTGTGGTGAAAGTTGTCTTAGGAATATCCTTTTCTCGAATCTTCAGCTGGTGATATCCTGATCGCAAATCGATCTTTGAAAACACTTTAGCTCCTTGCAGCTGGTCAAACAAATCATAGATCATCGGCAGTGGGTACTTGTTCTTGATCGTCACTTCATTCAATGCACGATAATCAACAACCATTCTCAATGATCCATCCTTCTTCTCAACTAAGAGTACTGGAGCTCCCCAAGATGATGAACTCCGTCAGATGTAACCTTTCTCCAATAAATCCCTAATCTATTTCTTGATCTCCTCCAGATCATTCGCGGGCATCTGGTATGGTCTCTTTGATATAGGCCCGGTGCCTGGCAACAACTCTATCAAAAACTCGATGTCTCGATCTGGCGGCATGCCTGGTAACTCCTCTGGAAATACATCTGGGTAATCCTTCACAATGGGCACTTCCTCCTGAACAACTCCCGTGAGAGAATTTACTTGGGTTCTCCATGGCGCATGCCTGGATACATACTTGATCCTTTTTCCCTCCGGGGTGGTAAGCAGAATTGACTCACTGGCGCAATCGATGTTTCCTCCATACATTGACAGCCAGTCCATTCCTAGTATCACATCCAATCCTTGCGACTCCAGAATTATCAAGTCGGAGGGGAAAACATGACTACCTATGGTTAATGGCATCTGAAAACATCCACTGCTTGCCATATACTCAGCTCCGGGTGAGGTTACAAGCATAAGTGTCCTAAGAACTTTAGTGGGAAACTTATACTTATCCACAAATCCCCTTGATATGTATGAATGTGATGCACCAGTATCAAAAAGAACGATTGCAGTAAATGAGTTAACTAAGAACTTGCCGATAACTACATCTGGTTGATCTTCAACCTCCTCCACGTTCACGTGGTCTTGTCCTTTGTTAAATGGATTGGGCTTCTTCCCAGAGCTCCCATTACCATTTTCGTTCTTCGCTTCTGGGCACTCAGTGGCATAGTGTCCAGTCTTCCCGCACTTGAAACAAGTAATGTGACTTAGGTCCCTCTTGGCGGGTGTGGCTGGATTGGAGCGGTTCTGATTGCTGCTTGCTCCATTCCCATTCCCATTCTTTGGGCCATTATGATTATGAGAACTTCCTCCATTGTGAGTGTGGCCTCCATGGTTATGGGTAATCCCTCCCGAGTTCGGGGTAAAACAAAGGCTTCTGCTGAGCTCCTGAATTGTACTTCCCTTGTCCATATTTCCTCTTGCAGCTCTCTATCTGCTGTTGCTTCCCTTTGATCATGAGAGCTTTATCTACCAACTCCTGGTAGTTCTTAAATGTTGCCACCATTAACTGGATACTCATCTCATCATTCAGCCCTTCCATAAACTTCCCCTACTTCGCGGCATTAGTGGCCACATCATCTGGGGCATAGCGGGATAACTTGCTAAACTCATCCACGTACTGCCCCACAGTACGGTTCCCTTGGCGTAAGTTGCGAAACTCACGCTTCTTCATGCTCATAGCTCCAGTTGAGACGTGGGATGTGTGGAATGCTTGCTGAAACTGATCCCATGTGATATTGGCTATAGGAAAAGTGGTTGTGTAATTCTCCCACCATGAGGCTGCTGGTCTATCCAATTGGTGTGCGGCAAAACACACCTTCTCAGCATCTGTGCAACCTGCGATGGTCAACTCCCTTCCAATCCTGCGCAGCCAGTCATTTGCAACTATTGGCTCGGTGCTACTAGAAAACATCGGCAGCTGCAACCTCATAAAACGGGCTAAGTTGTCAACTGGAGGTGGTAGCGGTGGGTTGTTGTTGTTGTTGCCTTGGTTCTGAACTAACAACTGCATCAAGGCATTCTGCTGCTCGATCAACTGAGTGAGCTCCGGTGGGAAGACAAATCCGATATCATGTCTCGGAGGCATATGATGGGTTTAGAGGGAAGACTCCATAATATCTGCTCCAGCTTCATCTTCATAGTCATCATCACTACTGTCGGGGTCGGAGTCGGTGTCATCGATGATGATGTAGTCTTCGGAACGTATCTCCTTGGATTCGTCGTCATCTCTTCCTGGTGTGGGGTCTCCCATGAACACTCCAAACTTCTTTATCAGGCCGTCATTCTTCTCCAATAGTATCGTGATTTCCTCCTCATATCCGTCGCTCATAGACTTGAGTTCCTCTTCTAGATCCATGTTCCTGGTCATCGCCTTCTTCAAATCTATCATGTTGGCACATATCTAGTTCTCCTGGCGTCGAATGTGCTAGTTTAACTCCTGGATGAAAGCTGCAATAGACCTGTCCTTCCTGGTACTGATCATCTCCCATTGCTCATCTCGGCGCCCACATATCTGGTAGATAGTGTCCTTCAGCTCCTGTTTGTAGACTTCTCCAATACATCATATAGCAATGTGGGCTGCCATACTCTTGCCTAGACTCCAGGTTGGTGCATCAAAGGAAAACTCTATGGGCTCAGTGACTGGTGTGAATGTCCTTCCGGGGACTTGAACTCGAATCATCCAGCGCTCCTCTTCTGGTAAAGGGGAGGTGTAGGTCCCGGTGAAGTTTGGTATTTCAATGTTCAGGTACCTAGTAACTTCCTTCAAGTGTCGTCCAAAAGGTGTGTCTCCATCCGGTTGTGCAAACTTGTTCCTCGAGTCCGCCATCCTAAAGAGTAGAAAATGGAGAGGAGTCAGAAATGAGTAGAGAAGAGTGGCCTATGGTTTTTCTTAGTGGCCGTGTCCTACATTCAGTGTGTGCTCTGATACCATCTTGTAGCGACCCGACCTCAGACGGTCAAGTCTCTGTGCTTCAGTGTCATCCCTGGATCGGTAATGCTGACACACACAGTACTCGAAGGATTTATAACAGAGTAGCAATCACACACTTATTACATCGATAGTCTCCAAAGAGAACTTATTATAATAAATATGGCTTAAGGCCATCTAAATAAGATAACAGCGGAAGGCTTGGAAGATAAAGTGAGTCCATCAACTCCAACGACATAGCTGAGTGCACGACAACGGCCTAGCGAACCTTACTCCCTGTCTAAAAAGTCTGCAACATGATACGTACCAGCCCGAAAACGGGTCAGCACATGGAATATGCTGGCAATGTAACACAGTAGACTAATGAACAGATAAAGGCTATCACTATATGGATATATGGCTGGTGGAGGCTCCATGGTTAATATGTTTTTGCGAAAAGCAAAACTTTCCCTACAACAAAGGAATATACTTTATTTAACTATCATGGTAGTTGAAACATCATTGAGAAGGTTTCTCCAACTCAATCCCAATTAAAATAAATTATCAACCCAACAAAATTAATTTAGAGTGATGAGATCCGTATGATAATCCAAGAACCAGATACTCATGATGTCCATAACCGGGAACACGGCTAACCATGATTAGTTTGTACACTCTCCAGAGGTTTGCGCACTTTTCCCCACAAGACTCGATCTCCTCCATTGGATTTCTCGCACTACATGGTGTTTGAGAAATGGATGACCAAGACACGGTCTTTCAGAAACATTAACTCTAACCCCGAGTGGACAGTTACACCTACTTTCCCTCTACATCTGCTAGCCCACCACTGGAAGAGGTCATGCAACATACCCAACTATGTTAGAGCCCATAATAGCTTGTGGCTGCACACGGAAGTTTCTAGCATGAATAATTTTATGATCCCTTTGAGCCCGGATGGCAGACCCTAGGATGATCACACGGGTACTCCGGTATATCCTAGGACAACACTGGATTCTCCAGGTTCCCACAAGCAATCCACCCATATGTGTATCAAAGTTGCCACCTTAAGTTAACCATTAATTAACAACTCACATCTGTCATGGACCTCTCAAACCAAACCATGTCTACGAGCATAGCATGGCAATATAAGTGTACGTTGAAATAACTCCCAAGGGTTTGGTAATAAACAGGGCAATAGGTTCTACCTCATCAACTACTTCCCAATACCCACAAGTTAAACACTTCCTAATCATGCAATGTTTGAGGATTGGAACTAATGCATAAAAATTGGGTATGAAAGAAGTATGATCAATGTGTTACTTGCCTTGCTGACGATCCGCAAAACCTAGTGACTCGTAGTAGCACGATTCGCACTCCAGGAATTCTATCGCAAACAAACAATAGCATACATAAGCACTCAAGCAATGAAGCACGGGTAAAACTCAAATTAGAAGATCTAACCAGAAAGTTCAGATGAAGAACTCCGGTTTGCAAAAAGAATCAAATCAAACAGAGCAACGAAACTCAAACTACGAAAGAAACAAGATCTGATTACTAATCTGGACTAAAGTCAAATTTTACTGTATCAAAATCTCGTTCAAATTGGTTAAATAGAAAGAGAACTTCGAGACGAAGATCTAGGCGCTTGAATCGCCTGATTTCGATAAACGAGCAAAAAAATAAACTAAAACAAAAATCAGGGCAGAAATGGCGATCGAAAATAATCGTGAAAAACCCTGGAAAAAGAAAAACTAATGAACAGGCTAACAAACGAACGTTCGTTGTCTGTGGCTAACGGGCAAACAACGTTCGTTAAAATGAACGTACGGACGAACGTCCGCTATTTAACTGAACAGAGAAAACCAAACAAACCGATTAAAAAAACGAGATCTAGGTTTTCGAAATAAAAACCGGCGGCTACCTCGTGGAGCGAGACGGTGGCGGCGGTGCACTCCGGCGGCGGGGCGGCGGATCCGGAGGCGGCGGGTCAGGGCGGCGGCGCGGCGCAGCGGCAGCGGCGGCAGCTTAGGGTTAGGGTTTGGGCATGGGGCGGCGGCTGGGCTCGGGTGGGCTGTGGGGTGGAACGGGGGGCGGCTTATAAAGGGCCGGCCTGGGGAGTCCTAGCCGGTTACGGCCCGGAGTCGGTTATAACTTCTTCTTTTTTTAATATTCCATTCCACAGAAAAATGATTAAAAGAAATACTAAACGAACTCTAAAAATCCTGAAATAAATTTTTCCTGTCCTCTAAAAATATAGCGGACGAAGTGAACATTTATTTGGGCCTCTAGTGCAATTTTGAAAAACGCATATTTTTCCTAATTCAAATAAAATAGCGAAAAAATCCAAATAAAATATAATAGTTGATTTTAATATTTTTCCTCCAATATTTCCTTTATTTTGGAGAAGTCATATTATCGCCTCTCCTATTTTTAGTATGAAATATTTTCGGAGAGAAAAATTGTTAAAACCAAAATGATCCTTGTTTCGATATTTGAGAAAAAATCAAATATGAGAACTTGGAAATCCCCAACTCTCTCCGAGGGTCCTTGAGTTGCTTAGGCTTTCGAGGATCGCAAAACGAAATGCAATAAAGTATGATATGCATGAACGACCTATGTATAACATTCCAAATTGAAAATTTGGGATGTTACAAGGAGGAATACAAAAAGTGAGTCGTTTTCTATTGCACCTCAAAAAAGTTGGACAGAGGTAAAGAATAATGTAAAAATCTGTTTCTCATTGACCGTGACCTCCAAAATTATTTTATCTCCCGGTCGCAGCAAAATTATATTTAGGCGTATCCATAGGGACAGTGAAAGTACGCAACTTACTGGAGCCCAACTGAAGGCAGTATTTGGTACAAGACCAGCATAAATGAACATACCACATCATATGAAAAAGAGGGTGCTCGATGACATAGCAGAAATCTGGGAAAACAGACAAGATTCAAAAGAGGGTGACAGAGTAATATTAGGCCCAAACTTTGCAGAGGTAAACTTTCAAAAACCAAAATACTCTTTTTATATTGTTACACAGCTCTTTTTTCTAACAGTTTTTTCATCTTAATTATTGTTTGTAGCATATACTCAAATTAAATAAAGACAAAACTACTATTGTAAAATTTAAAAGTGAATTGCAAAAAACAAAGAATCAGCTGGTTCCCATGTATCTCAAAGAAAATCAACGGAAAAAACTCTCAATAGCAAACATGGTAACATCCCTTTCCTTTGCGACAAAATCACAAAATATGCGTTCTATCAAATTACTTTATATTAACCTGTCAGGAAACCAACAAATATTTTGTACGCAGATATTCATTCCAATGGAGAAGCATGACCGCTACGTACTATATGTGCTGGACAAATATAAACACAAAGTTCACATTATTGATCCTCGAGAAACGACTCCAGAGAAATTTAAGAAAGAAAAGATAGACATGTATAAATTGGATCCACATGAAGCATGTCGAGTTCTTCAGGAGCATGAAGATGCTCAAAAAGAAAGAGAAACACAGTTTCAGGAATATCACACTCATAAGTCGGCAATCGTAAGCATTTATACATAACAATTTTTTCAGTTTTACAAGTTGCAATATTAAAACAATTAAAAAAATGCAATTCCTAGGTACCTAGGATTAAATAAGTCTTCAACACCATACTTGAACAAACAATGAATCCAAAGAAAACAAGATGGCAGATTCATACCGTGCAAGATGTTCTAGTGGTAGAAAAGGGCGAATCACCATTTTATGTTTTAAAGCTTGCATTCCTCTACAATGGTGAAAAGTTCGTCGAAGACCTGGAAGATTTGATAGTAAGTCTATATATATTTACTTATAAACAACTTTTATGCACCAACTCTAATAATATACTTCTCTTCTCAGCAAAATTTCACAGGATGAGGTCTAAGACTGGAGGGCAGAGGCAATGTGCATTCTCTTAAGTAGCAAGATGAATCAAGTCAAAGCTAGTGAAATGGGTGACGAGATTAGCAAGATCTTCAGCAAGAATGAAGACTAAAACTTTTTCATGTTTGTATGTAATGTAGTTAGAAATTGCATGTTCATGTTGAAAAGAGAACATCATTAGAGAGTGCCAGTACACTATAAACAACAGTGCATCTTCTTATTTGTACGACAACAGTGTATCCCAAAACTTACCCTTACGGGTGACTCTGGAGACCACCCTCCCGTGCCTCCAGAGGCGACATGGCCCTGTGCCACCAAAGCCTGGGTCACCATGCCTCCGGGCAATATCCACACACACATACCAAGAGCACCTCAACCGTGGCTAGCTCGTACGCACACGTGACCATAGATGATTCACACCTGTGCCTCCGGAGGCAACATACCAATGCCTTCGGACAATACACACATGTGCATGCACGCACATTCCTCTAGAGACTCAACCATGGCTAGCTCCTACGCACACGTGACTGCACATGCTTCAAACTCGTACCTTCGGAGGCAACATACCAATGCCTTCATAGGATGCACACATGTGCATGCATGCACATACCTATAGAGCCTCAATCATGCCTAGCTCTTAAGCAGACGTGACTGCATATGCTTCAAACCCATGCCTTTCGAAACAAAGGAGCTTGCCTTTTGCACGATCTCCTGTATAAAAATTAACGAGCAGAAGGCGAGCAGGAGGTTCCCTAGCGCCGGAGGCGCCATGTCATACCATGATGGACAACGCGCCACACGAACCAGCATGTTGCACGACCAACACACACTTCTACCTATGCCCCCCTTCAAGATGTTTATGAAAATTAAATGAGCCGAAGGCAAGCAGGACCACGATGGACAACGCGCCGCACGAACCAGCACGCAGCACGACCAAAAGACACTTCGACCAATGACCCCCCTTCAAGATGTTTATGAAAATTAAATGAGCCGAAGGCGAGCAGGAGGTTCCCTCGCGCCGGAGGCGCTGTTCTTCAATTTAGTAAAGTTATACAGCCGTGCCTCTGCTAGTGTACAACTGTGCCTATACATAATTCACACGATTGAACGATTCTGAAGACTGCCGTTTTGCATTAAAAAGTTGTTGTTTTTTCCTTACTTGAATGGTCACATTTGATAGTGTTGGTAGTCCCCGCCCGTAACTACCCTATAAATCTCCATTACCCGGAAATATAATGGGAACAAAAAGGGAAACGAAAAAGGGAAATAGGGAACCAACCGCGCGAACTGGTATTTTCTTTGTGTTATCATGCGGAAAGGGAAAACAAAAAGTTCTGGTAGTTCAAGGGTCAAACTGCAAAATGCACGAAAACACAAACCGAAAAGGAAAAACCGGGAACCAACCGCGCCAGCTGGTTTTCCTTTGTGGGAGCGCTCCACGCGCGACCCTCGTCATGCGCGGAGTGCTTGCGAACCGTTCGTTACCAGCGCTCCGACTAGTTGCTCTCGTCACATTTTTTTGAGACAATCACGCGAAGCTTTATTATATCATCACCACATTTATAGGGACGGAGGGAAGATTCCTCGGATGACCTAGCCATACATGATGGCCCGGACCCAGTCGTAAAGCATGCTTCGCTAGATTGTGAGCCTCGAAATTCGAGCTCCTACTTTCATAAACTATATTACAAGAGATAAAAGCACTAACACCTAATTTAACCTCCTGGATGATTGCACCATAACTTGATCTACTTCCCTCCTTGATTTCATGCACCACATTCATGCAATCTGAGGCTATATGAATCCTCTAACTGTTTAGATCTGTTGAGAGGGCAATGCCTTCCCTATCTGCCATGGCCTCCAACGTTGCTGGATCACTCACAGAGGGAATGACAACCAAAGAAGCCCCCTCAAAACTTCCATCCCTTCTTCGACTAATAGCAGCTACAGCCCCATATCTGCTAGTGCGACTAACAGCGGCGTCAACATTGACCTTTGCATGGTTCTCTTGTGGTGACACCCATGCCCTGCCAATTGGAGGAGCCCTTGCTGTACCAGGCTTTGGATGTGTGTCCAGTTTCCGTAATTCTGCCAGGTAAGAATTTATAAAACCGTTAATTGCATGCGGACTTTGGAAGATACCTTCATGGAGAGCTTTTCGCGTGGCACTCCAGATTGCCCATAGAGATACTGTCAGCCGAATGAATTCGTCCATATCAAGTTTTTCGCTCATACTGGAGATCTAGCTCCTTGCATTGTCATCCTGATTGACACTAATCTGCTCAAGAACAGAATCGGAAGACAGGGCCCATGTACACCGAGACATAGGGCAACTCAAGAGGGCAAGGCACCAACTATCGTGTGCTCCGCATAACATACACGCCAGTGAAGTGGCCATATTCCTGTGATGAAGTAGTTCTCGTGATGGTATGGAGTGCTGTGCTAAACGCCACATGAATAGCTTCAGCTTGGCCGGAACATGCAGCCTCTATAAATCGTTCCAGCCTCCCTGGTTCATTATCGCATGTGATGTACTTTCTCTTTCTTCTAGTCATGCCTCCCTTTCCGTCTTGATCCTCACAATCATTCTGTACACTAAACGAACAGTGAATATACCTCGTCTTTCCTCGTTCCATGCCCAAAAATCTTGTACTCTTCTGTGACAAATAGGAATCTTGAGTATTGCTTCCGCATCAAAGGGCGTAAACACCGCCCGAATGACTCCTTCCCTCCAGCTTGATGTACTGCTGTCGATAAGCTCTGCCACTCGTACTGGAGGGTTTTGGATCAAAGACATGATCGGGCGCTTGACGTTGTCCCGTGGTAACCAGTTTTGCTCCCATATCATCGTTGATTCCCCATCTCCAATCCTTTTAATGATCCCCTGAGACAGAACGTCACGCCCGTCAAGTATGGCTCGCCAAATCTGAGAAGGGTGTGAGCCCAACTCAACTTCTAGTATATTTGATTCTGGGAAGTAAGCAGCTTTCAAAATTTGAGCACTTAAGGATTCAGGTTCGGTTAGCACTCTCCACGCCTGCCTAGCCAGCAGCGCTAGATTGAAAATATCCATGTCTCGAAAACCCAAACCTCCCACATGTTTTGGCCGAACCATTACATCCCATGCTACCCAGCACGGCTTTCGTCTGCCTCTTTTACTTCCCCACCAAAACTGGCGTATGATAGAGGTAATTTTGTCACACAATCCTCTAGGCAATCTAAAGCATGACATGGAGTAAACTGGAATTGCCTGTGCAACTGACTTGATTAAAACCTCCTTGCCACCAACTGACAGCAATTTCTCCATCCATCCTTTCACCTTGTCCCATACTCTGTCCACCAGGTATTTGAAAGTACCGTTTTTTGAGTGTCCTACCTCTGTAGGCATACCCAAATAGCGGTCTGTCAATGACTCATTCTGCACTTGCAAGATGTTTTTTATGCTATCTCGCAATAGTTGGCTGCATCCCTTACTAAAGAAAATTGAAGATTTCTCATGGTTTATTCTTTGGCCCGACGCACCACAGTAAGATCCCAGTAGGTTTGACACCGTATTTGCTCCCTCCACACTAGTCTTGAAAAGCAGCAGGCTATCATCTGCAAAAACAAAGGTGATTAATGGGTGGCGTTGTAGGAGCCACCTTCACACCGACCAAATCTGATGACTGAGAACTGGATTTCAGGAGGCACGAAAGGCCCTCTGCTGCAATCAAGAAGAGATAGGGGGAGATTGGGTCTCCCTGCCTGATTCCCCTTGTAGGCTTAAAACTGTCAAGTTTCTCTCCATTGAACAGAACTGAAAAGGAAACCGAAGACACCATACCCATTACGGTGTCAATCCATTGCTGCTCAAAACCCAATTTGCTCATGATGGCTTGCAGATAGGACGATTCCAATCTGTCATAAGCTTTCATCATATCCAACTTCATCGCACAAAAATTATTCCTTTTGGACTTGGTCCTCTTCATGAAGTGTAAACACTCATATGCACATATTATGTTATCCATGATTAACCTCCCAGGAACAAAGGCAGATTGCTCCCTTGAAATAATATCCGGTAGGATGAGCTTCAATCTGTTAGCCACCACTTTGGAGGCGATCTTATATAACACATTACACAAGCTTATGGGCCTGAATTGTGAAAAGAGAGAGGGGTTAGTAACCTTGGGAATCAGAACCAAAACTGTATCATTTATGCTCTCAGGGCTATCTTCCCCCTAATTATCCTGAGCACCACTCGAGTAACTTCCTCTCCACATATATCCCAATGGCGCTGGTAAAAATGAGCTGGAAAGCCATCAGGCCCAGGTGCCTTTGTGGGGAACATCTGAAACAGCGCTGTTTTGACTTCATCATTAGTATAAGGTGCACAAAGGTTAGCATTCATACCAGCTGTTACCTTCCTCGGTACATGTTGTAGAACAGCCTCCATACCATGTACTCCCTCTGACCTGTACAGATCTTGATAAAACTCAAATGCCAAAGCTTTCAGTTCAGCCGGGTCCTCAACTAGCACCCCCAATGAATTCTGTAACGCTCTTATCATGTTCTTCTTCCGCCTTAGACTAGCCCGCAAATGGAAGAATCTCGTGTTTTTATCACCCACAGCTAGCCATTGAACTCTTGCCCTTTGCCTCCACATAATCTCCTCGCGGTGATATAGTTCAACGAGCTTCTCATTAATTTCGAGCTCTGCATGGTTCGGCCCCACCCTCATGGGATCATCTCGCAGCCTTTTAAGCTCTTGTTGCGATGTTTTTATCTCTTTGCAAACACTCGCAAAAGTATCACGGCTCCAAGCCTCAAGATTCTTAGACATGGCAGCTAACTTCTGTCTCATGTCCTCGACAGACATGCATGGCGGGCCAGACCATCCACTACTGATCGTGTTCTTCAATTCCTCATGCGTCTCCAACATCATTTCATAGCGAAAACCCTGTTTCGCCGGTGTTCGGTGCGCTCCATCCCATTGCAATAGGATCGGATTATGGTTAGATGTAGCCGCTTCCAAGTGATCCAAGTGAGCCAAAGGAAACATAGTAGTCCACTGTGCATTAGAGAGCGCTCTGTCCAACCTGCATCTGGTGAAAGAACCCCCTGCTACCTTCTTTTCGAAAGTCCAAAAGTGGCCTCTGTAGCCAATATCAAGCAACCCGCAAACATCCGTAGCTTCCCGAAAGGCTTGCATCTGAGCATTGCTACGTCTGCCAACTCCTTCATGTTCCTCCAAGCGTAGAACTTCATTAAAGTCCCCAATGCATAGCCACCGCAAGTCACTAGATGTACTGATGTTTTTCATAACATCCCACATTTGATGTCTAAGGTGAGTCTGAGCTTCACCACATACACATGTCATGCGCCACATCTCCCTTCCCGGCTCGTCCACAGAGACATCTAGGTGATACACAGAGTAACCCAACACTTCAATCTTTATTTCTTTATTCCAAAACAAACATATACCTCCACTTCTACCCTGGCTATCGACTGCATAAGCACAATCAAAGCCTAAAGTTTCTGATAAAGCTTCTACCCTACCTCTATCTATTTGAGTTTCAATGATACATAGGAGGGTAGGGGTAAACTTCTTCGCAAGATTGCCAATTTCATGAACCGTCGCGGCATTACCCGCTCCGCGACAGTTCCACACCAAAGCACTCATTGTCCCCGGCGGCGCCCCTCGAGGGAGCCCGCCAAAGGGTTTTTTGGGATAGTGGCACCATCTTTTCCTTCTGAAATCTTGTTGCGTTTTGGGTCTCTCTTCGGGGGAGGGCTCAAGGGAGTAGCACCGTGCGGTATGATTGCCATCTAAGCTAGCCGCCTCTCCATCCATGCCTCTAACGATCTCCTTTGGTGCACTCTCTGTCATGCTCGCCCTCTTTCTATTGCTTTCCTCCATAACCGCATCCCTCTGTGGTTCCTTAGCACCACCATCCTCATCCGTATACTCTTCACCATAATGCTCATTGTCCCTCTATAGGTCTTTGCTCGACCACCCAAACGGCTGCCACGGCGACCTCCCCTGCATCCTCTTCCTTCTCCGGGACCTTTCCCAGATCGCATGTACCAAGTAGCGCACAGGTCTTTGAAGACCAATGCAGAAGGAGGGTGTATACCATTGTGGTGCTCCTTGTATAGGTTCCCCAACATACCACACACGGCGCACCAGTCCGGCAACCTCTCAAACTTAACTCTGTAGATTTGACGTTTGCCATCTCTAATCATCGACACAGCATTCTCCAGAGGTTTATAAACCTTGATGCGAACCCACACACGGTAGAAATTCCCCGTAAAGTCCTGAGACGGCTGTTCGATGTGCAGAACCTCACCCACTTTTGATGCGAGAGGGCCGACGAGATGTGCATACAGGTCCAGCAGATCATGTATCTGAACCCAGATATCGATATAGTCAAGCTTGATCAGCGACGGTTTCGTCACTCCGTCGTATGGCACCAAGATCACTGCATCTCCTCTAAAATTCCAAGGTCCATCGTGCATGACCCTCTCCCAATCCCCCAAACATGAGAATTGCACCGTGTACAGATTATCCTCTAAAGGCCGGAACTTCGATTCATGTGCGATGTCCCAAGCATCTCTCATATTGCGATAGAACCAAGTTCTGCTGTAGGTTTTCTTGGTGTTCACCCTAACTAGGGCAACCCACCTCGCCGCCTCCTGTGGCGCCTCCTTCTCATCAAACACAACGTCGTCCAGATCCTCCTCACGCAGCCCCAACTCCTTCATCATTGCTTCAACATCACTAACCGCAGATGAGCCAGAGGCCCCGGTCGAATCCATGGAGAACACTAACCCGATGTAGAAGATCGGGCCTTTGGTGGAAACCCTAAAACCCCGTCGAAGCCAGGAACACAGACCAGGAGCGGGCAGCGATCCCAGTGATCGACCCTTGATCGCTCCACGGACGTACTCTGGTTTGATCAGCGGGAGGGAAGTAAAGATCTCAACGGCGGCGGAGATCACCACCGAGAGGACCCAAACCCTAACTGGAGGGAAAAATAACAAATTTAGTTGCTAATCGGAAGTGGTAGGATAGTTGCTCTCGTCACATGGTGTGTCAAAACCGGTCTGCCAAACGAGGCCGAGCAAGCGATTTCGTCTACAAATCCCAATTGCCAAGGCCTAAGGGCCCAGGCCCACCTTGTGGTGAGCATAAAACCACTGAAAAGACGGCACGCACTCTGTTCTAGGGTTTCCATCGCCGCCGCTACCGCCACCATCCTGAGATGCCGACCGAGCTGAAGCGCGCTGCGGAGGATGGTGATGATTCCACTTCCACCTGTCTTCGCCGGAAAATTGTAGTTCCAGAAAAGCCGGTCTATCTGGTGGTGGAGCACAAGGCGGAGCCAGTGTACTCCATCCTCAGTGTTGGCACAGTGGCGCCTAAGATCCCGCTGCACCTCAGCCAACGCGGCATGTCGCTCACTGCCATGGAGTCACCGTAGGGGTCCTGGATCGTTGGCGTGGGCGGGGACGAGCAGATTCACACCACCATCTTCGATGTCACGGCCTCCAAGGAGTGGCAGGGCCCGTGGCTCCATACCAATAAGATGGAGCCCATCCTGATTGCACACCGCGGCCAGCTCTACGTGCTCTCGAGCCGCTCCTCCGTGAAGAGAGGGGTGATGGGGCTCGACTACCTTCCCTAGTTCGAGCAGATTAAGACTTCGAGGACGGCCGCCCTAACCAAGCTGAGGTTTGCCTAGAACTCGAGCCGCCGCCCATCTTTTCGTGCCGCATCACCCCGCCTGAGTACATGAACCCGCCAGCTATACGTGTTGCCTCCTACGCCATGGTTGACTCCCATATTTTGCTCTCCATGCAACTGGACAATGTGACCAGCCCCGACAAGGTTGCCAGGAAATACAGGAAATACATGGGAACCTACGGGTACGACATGGAGAAGAAGGTGTGGGAGATGGTGCATGAGATGAATCTTCCTTACCTTGGCCAGGCGGTGCCCCTCGGCGACCAACTCTTTCTTGCCCGCTCCAAAGAGAGGGACGGCGCTTATGCAGTGTACTACATGCATGTCGGTCAGTCAACATCTGGGACCAGCGAGCTGTCCATTATTGAGGTTCCGCTGGTGGTGCCAAAGGCCCGACCTATTCTGGGGGAACTTCTCGTCCCTTTGGGAAGGGGCCGGTTCTCTTCTGTTCACTTTCGATCTGTCGATGCTGAACCAGAGTCCAAGTTCAGCAAACCAAGTGATGTACATGGCACCTACTCTATTGTGAAAGAAAATTTCGATGATGCTATAATAATGAAGCAGCAGTGGCAAGTTTAAAAAGTAGCTGATCGGTCATGTCCATTGGCTCATCCTTTCCCTGTGGTTGCTGCTTTCGCAATGTAAGTGCTACAGATCTTTCAGTTTTCTGCTTGTTCATCTAATTTCAGCTCTAGTTACACATACCTCTCGTTTTTATCTAACGATAACCCGCATGTATCCTCATCCCGTCACTGTTGGATTTTCATAATAAGATAAACTAAATGACCCATTATAGTAACACACTGCTTATTTTGCATAATCATATATGTGTTCTTACTCTCTTTAATTTGGTTATTAAAGATGCCTACAACTGTGTTCGGAGTACTAGTGGAGTTCATTATTGTGCCTTGAATGTGCTAGTAATCGTTTAGCTTGCCTTGTGAGGTAGGCTTTTCAGAAACTAGACCTATTTTTTGTAGGCAGCTTGTGTATGCAGTTTTTGTTTCTTTTGTCAGCCTGGGTAAATCTGAAACAGTATTGAAAAATCCTTGCGTATGTTGCCAGTTTCTTTATGTTGCTAATTGCTTGATTTTGTTTGTTAAGACTATATTTTCAAAAAGAAACATATGTCATTATGTGTATGGTGTTAATAGTATACTATGATGCATGCCACATTTTTTCATGGTGCATCTCAGATCACAATACTTAATCACAGAACTACCAATCCCTTTGTGTTCACTAATGTTGGGAGCTTGGGGTTAGTGTTTTTCTACAATTATGCAATTGAAAACTCCTTTCAAATACGAATTCGATTGTATACTTTTGTAACATACAAAATGTATATTATTTGGTGAAACAAGTGGTCAAAGTAAACCTTGAAATATGTTTTAGGCCTTATATATTATTAGAGTTATATTTATGGTGGCCTTTGGCCTTTTGCATTCTGGCCCGTGGCCTCCGCTGTATATGTATATATGATGGCTTTTGCCTCCTGATAATACTAAGTTGCATATTTTCTTGCATGGTATTAGAGCTTAGGTTAATTTTTTTAGCATGTGCAACTTGTGCTTGATCCTCCCGTCGCGCCGCTGTGTCTCCTTGCCTGTCGCAGCTCCCTCATCTCGGTTGCTGTCGTTCCTTCAATCCTAGATCGCTGTTGTCTCCTCTCAAGATCCGCCCATACTCTCCACAGCCCACCCTCGCCCCGTCCGGCTCCTTTCACCATCTGGTTTGCCTCACCCAGGATGCCTCCGCTTTTAGCCCATCCGACGCTTCTCCTTGGGCGCAAAGGCATCCGCCGCTGCCATCGCGGATCCTTGTTTCTCTTCGTCGCCCGCCGCCGTCTGCCTTCAGCCCCACTGCCTTTGTCGTTGATCCATGTCTTCTGACGCTAGCCATTGCTGATCTTCTCGCTGGCCGCCCCTGATCAGCTCCGCCATTTTGCTGAGACATGATCTTGTTCTTGTGCGCTGCAGAACCACAAGGCCGTGGGTTCGTGCCATGTCGCCTCGTTTCATCTGGCCTTCCGTGAAACAGACCGCCTTGGGCCTTGGCTGATTTGAGTTGGCCCGCCTCAGTTCCCCCCCCCCCCCCCCCAAATGCACAATGTCATTATCTTTGAGCATTGGTTCAGTTCTTGGCTGTCCGGTGATTTCTGACGGTGTTTGTCCTACTAACATCATCTCACACACACACCTTCCGTCTTTGCTCGGTCCTCCTCCTCGGACCTTGTTGCCTGTTTTGCCGATTTTCTCAGACGGTGGTGGCCGCTTCGTATCGACTCCTCTTGCGGCTTCCGCATGCGGTTTTGGCCGCACTTCGTTGACTCCCTTTGCAGCTTTTACATGTCATGGTGGCTGCTATCCGTCAACTGTCGCAGCTTTGGCACACGGTGGTGGTCGCTCTACGTTGACTCTTCACTAAGAAACCACCTTCTACTCATTTAGGTACATCCCCATGGATTCTTGATACTGGAGCATCTTCTCATATGACTTATGATTCTTCCACTTTAACCTATGTTCGACCTGTCGAGTCTCCTGTTCGTGTTCTTACGGCTGATGGCACTCCCCTCCCCGTAGCTAGTCGAGGCACTCTTAGCACTTCTTCATTTCATGTTCCCTCTGTCGCTCATGTTCCCCGACTTACCATGCAGCTCATATCTGGTGGTCAGATTGTTGACTCAAGTTGTAGGGTCATTCTAGACTTTGATTCATGTTCTGTTCAGGATCGTCGCACGGGGGCTTTGCTTGGTGCTGGCGGTCGACGCTCTGATGGTCTCTGGGAGCTAGGTTGGCTTCGTCTTCCCTCTGCTGCCACCGTCGCCAGTCTTGCAGCCCCTGTTGCTGCATCTACCAGCTCTTTTCAGCAATGGCATCATCGTCTTGGCCATTTATGTGGTTCTTGTCTCATCTTTAGTTCATCGCGGTGTGCCGGGGTCTGTTTTCGGTAACTCATCGTTGGATTGTTTGGGTTGTAGGCTTGGTAAGCAAATTCAGCTACCATATCCTCACAGTAAGTCAGTGTTCGAGTGTCCTTTTGATCTTGTTCTCTCTGATGTTTGGTGTCCGTCTCCCTTTGCTTCCAAAGGGGTCATCGCTTCTATATTATCTTTATAGATGATTTTTCTCGATACACTTGGATCTATTTCATGTCTTCTTCTCATAGTGAGGCCTTATCGATATACAAAAAATTTGCTGCCATGGTTCATATCCAATTTTCCACTCCTATTCGTGTTTTTCATGCAGATTCAGCTGGTGAGTATATCTCGCATGCATTGCGAGGATTCCTTGCTGACTAGGGTACATTACTCAGTTCTCTTGCCCTGGTGCTCATGCTTAGAATGGTGTGACTGAGCCTGAGCGTAAGCATCGTCAACGGCGCGTGCGATGATGATCATGGCCTCTCTTCGGCTTCACTTCTGGGCTGACACTGTTACCACCTCCACCTACCTCATCAACATCCAGTCATCGGTTTCTCTATACGGTGGTATTCCTCTCGAGCGTCTTTTAGGTCGTTCTCCTGATTATTTGACGCTTCGACGCTTCGTTTGTTTGGTTGCGTCTGCAATGTTTTGCTTGCCCCTCGTGAACACACCAAACTGACCGCTCAGTCTGTTGAGTGTGTCTTTCTTGGATACAGTGATGAGCATAAGGGCTATCGGTGTTGCGATCCTGTCGGTTGCCAAATGCGTATTTCTCGGGATGTGACCTTTGATGAATCTCGTCCTTTCTACCCGCGTCCATCCTCGGCCTTTTTCACGGAGGACATATCTTTTCTTATGTTCCTGGATACACCTTCGTTTGTGCCCTGACTTCCTACTCGTCCCGCTGTAGATCCGGCGCCGTCCTCTCCTACAGTTTTTTCTCCTCCCTCATTGCACGACTCTCACCTTCATCACCGATATCTTCCCCTTCTCCACCTTCATCACCGATACATTCCCTGTCTCCACCTCCAGTGATTCCACCTCTTCCCTCCTTTCCTTTCCATTATACTCGCCGTTCATGTGTTATGGATGAGACTATTGATGTGCCCTCTACTTTTGGTGTGTCATCTTACTTTTGGTGTGTCATCTTCCTCCTCTCATCCGACTTATGGTCTTCGTTCACGGCCTTCCCCACCCCCTGACCGATATTCTCCTTCTCGCTATGGTCTTTCGACCGTTCTTGAGCCAACTTCTTATCGACATGCTATTGTTCATCCTGAATGGCAGTGTGTGATGCCAGCGGAGATTGCCGCCCTTTGAGCGCACCGACACGCGGGATCTGGTTTCTCTTCCCCCCCCCCCCTTGTTCATCCCATCACTTGAAAGTGGGTTTATAAGATTAAGACTAGTCGTTCACTTTCTGCTACTGTGTCTTTCTTGGTGGTTCTCTCATTTGCCTGGAAGACGAAGAAACAAATTGCAATTTCCTGTTTGAGTGCAGAGGTTGAGTTGCGAGCTATGGCTCTTCTCACCGCAGAGATGACTTGGTTACGCTGGTTACTTGAGGATTTTGGTGTTACTGTTACTACACCTACTACACCCTTGTCATATATTATAGGTTCTATCAGTATTGCACGGGACCCTGTGAAGCATGAGCTTACCAAGCATATTGGTGTTGATGCTTTCTTTGTGCGCGATGGTGTGCAGGACCATGTTATTGCTCTTCAGTATGTGCCTTCCGAGTTATAGCTAGCGGATTTCTTCACGAAGGTATAGACTAGAGCACAACTTGGATTTTACCTCTCCAAACTCAGTGTTGTGGATCCACCATGAGTTCGACGGGGGGTTGCATTCTGGCTTGTGGTCTCCCTTGTACATTTATATATGATGGCTTTTGTGATGGCTTTTGCCTCCTGATAATACTAAGTTGCATATTTCCTTACATATATATGGATAGAGGCACGACTCTGACACATTAGCCTCTTCCTCTAGTGGCGGAGCCAGGAATAAAGCAAACCCCGGGCCTAATTTTTTTTCTCGGCAACATGGAAAAACTTTGGCCTTAAAACTAACTCATACAATTTCGAAAAAAACCTGATGTGCAAGCATACAGAATAAAGTTTATTTTATCAATAAATCTACAATTTAAACTTGATTCTCAATAATCCAAGAAAATAGATAAAACCGGGACAGAAGTACAAATAGTAATATGGGAATACAAAAAAAGATACCAAGTCAATTGAATAGTTCGTCAGTGCATCCCATAACTTGATCGATTGTAGAAGAACCAACACCTTCAAGGCATTTTAAAATATATAATTTCGTAAAAAATCATAAACATCAATTGAAACAATTATCATTGAAACAATTATCATTGAAACAAATCAAAATACTTACCACTTTGACGTGATAAAAGCCCTTCGCGAGACCTATATGATTGAAAACGATATAGAATATCATCATCATCAATACTTGGAATTCAACTTCAAGACACCCTTGTTGCGGGCACCTGTGAGAAAATATCTCTTCATCTTCCATTTCTACAACATAAATGGAATTTCAAATACACCAATTTGAGTTCAACAATACGTCAGTTTCAGTTCAACAACACACAATACAATACTGAGATTGCAATCGGCTTTGCTTCTTCCTCCATGACTAAGTACACATTTTTTTCAATTAAATTTAGTTCAGTGCAGTTCATACACAGAGGTTACTATGTTAAATTGTAAAACACGGTACAAGTAGAAACTGCAAAGAATCAAAGAAATTTATCAAGGTTAGGCAGGGCAAGAGAAGAAAGGGACGGCGCGCCACAACGAACGGCACACACAGGGGCAGCGCTGGGCCGCCGGGGAGGGACCAGGGTAGCAGGGGCTTGCCTAGAGAAGTGGACGGCGGTGGCCGGTGTATGCCGGACGGCGACGACGCCACGGCGACCAACGGACCAAGCAGGGAGGCGGGTAGGCGGCGGCTCGATCACTGGAGACGGGCGAGTTAGGTCGTGCACTCATGTAGCCGGTTTGCGGTCATGGGCTAATGGCTGGTACGTGTGTGTAGTCCGTGCATGCGCTGCTGCCTGGATCGCTCACTTCGGGCCTCCTTTCACTGGCTGTACCCCGGGCCCAAAACAAATTCTATATACATCAAGCTGGGTGAAAATCCAAGGCCCTGGGTGCCCGGGGCCCAGCTCCGCCCCTGTCTTCCTCCTACCTGTATAAGAATATACCTGTTACAGGATCCTTTTCTTATTCTGACACATGCCTCCTACCACTGCCGCCTGTGTTGGCGCCTTGTTTGTCGTAGCTGCAAGAGCCTGCTGTTTTATTGCATGCCTTCTGCTGTATCTTTTACCCCAGTGCATGTCCTCAACATTACCCTCCCTGTGAAATAGCTCGTCCTCTAGCTGGAATTCTTGAAAATTGCTCCCTAAACTCGGATTACATCCTCACAAGTGGGTTCATTTGTTGGGAGCACTTGCCAAGTCACGAGAATTTGCCACTTGTCGTGGCAAAGCGTGTAGCTTCAAAGATGCTGGTGTTGTAACTACTAGAGCATGGTTGATGCATGGGAGCACCGAAGTTGTCACTGGTTGCTCACCATCATAACACTTGAGGCCCACATGGAATACTATGGATTTGTGTCCCTTCCGGAAGCGAAAGCCTATAAGCAATATATCTGATCCCTTAAGCGATCTGAAGGGGCCATAGAATCGGGGTGTTAGCTTGAGTGGGTGTGCATTGCCAAGGTAGTTGTCGTTGGTGTTGTAAATGCAGCCATTCCCACTTGCCTACCTTGAACTCAAATGTTGTGATGATGTTCATCGTACCAATCCTTCATATGCTGTTGTGATGATGTTCATCATACCAATCCTTCATATGCAGGAGCGATGCATAGGACCTTGTCGGCATTGATGCACCTACAGCCTGATGTGGCAATACCGGCAATCACTTCAACAATGTAGGTAACTGCTGCGTGGAAACCTAGAAGAGTTGTTGGGATAGCAGAGGCACTAGACATCTTACTAAGGGGTGGGGAATTTGGCAACAGGCCATTGACGCATGATTGCTTCTCCGGGGTATTTACACGCTCATCAATGGGCAAGATTTCATTATGGATGGTCGTGAAACCCTCCTATAGTTGCTTGGTTATATAGCTTCTTGCAGTTCTGACTTCGCTTCCTGGTTCTGATACCAGATGTTGTAGCCTGGATTGACTTTGGAGAGATTGTAGGGGTAGTTCATCGGAGGTTGTGTCCTGTGGCGATTGGTAGGTGCCGTGATTGGCGCAAGTCTTGGCAGCAAAGTTGAGGATTCAGGGAATTAGAAGTCAGGAAAGCGCTGAGATAGAGAGCTTTCTTATTTCCTGCCTCTGATTACGTAGGGACATCTATATACACAGTTTTGCTAAAAAAAGCACGAGCGCGCGCGCGCGCACACACACACACACACACACACACACACACACACACACACACACACACACACACACACACACACACACACACATATATATATATATATATATATATATAATAGTACTAGATTGCTAGCAATCTGAACTCAACTACAACTCCAATTCTGATACTACTAGCCTTTCCCTCATGTATCTATACAACTGTACATGCTGCAGCTTCGTACAGCAATTGACTCTGCCCCGCTCGTCCTACTCTGACTCTGCCGCCCATGTTGGCGCCATTTTCTCCGACAACCTGCTATCTTGCCGCATGCCTTTTGCTGTATATTTTACCCTGGTGCTCCTTCAAAACAAATTGTTTGAGTGTAATCTATGGGTCTAATATTAAGAGTAATACTTGTGTCTTTGGACTACTGACCTTGGCAGCATGGTTACTATTTCTTAGCTCTTGAACACGCTGTACTTGGATTATGATGGTTTCCTTTTTCTCATGGCACAGGGAAGCAGAATGAGGCTTCACTCTCACAAAGACGAGGACAAGGTGTGTAGCGTTGCAATTGTTTGCTACAGTTGATGCAAAATTGACTGTCGTGTAACTGCAACCAACATGTGGTAGCTTGGTGTCAAGTTTATACTTTTTCTTAGTTAGCTCCTGATCATGTTGTCCGGATCCATGCTATCAATAATTATGGTTTATATTTAGACAATGTTTGGCTGTTGTCTATTGTGTGGTTTGCTGAAGTTGCAGGCTTGCAGCTCTGGCATCTGTTCAGTCTCTATGATATTTATGTTGTATACTATTACTCTGGAGTTCGGCAAAGTTGCAGCTTTAGTCATTCAACAATTGCATGTTTGTTTCGTTCTGAAATTTATGGTGTCATCCACTAGATGAATTGCATCATGGACATAGCTTTCAAGAATCGACTTGAGCCGGGATGGTTGGTCAAGGAAAACTGATTGGTTGGACTTTTGCATCCAACTGGCTTTTAAAAGCCATAATAAGCTAACCAAAGGGAGAAAATGAGAAGCAGAAGTTGCAAAAACTAAGCTTCCGCGTAGTATAAATTTCAAAGGAGGCGAGCCCCCAACTTCAGCAATGCATTTTTAGCTGTCCCCTTGACGTTGCGTGGTATTTACCCACCTTTGCCACTAGCAATTCAAAAAACGATTCGTTCTATCCCCACCCAGTGATGTTCCTCCACAAGAGGAGGCCTTGTCCTCGCAAAAGAAAAAAACTGCTCAATCCCCTCGACTCGAGCGAATCCGGGGCCGCTATCGGCACTGTTCCTCCACCGCCGCACGCCCAGCCATTGGCGCCGCCTACCGCGTCCGCCGCCCCGCTGCTACCTCCTTTGGCCTCTACTGCCCACCAGACCTCCTCCTTCCTCAAGTACATGCATGGACCATCGGACCAGCAAGGGCCGCTGCCCCTCCACCGATGCGTGCTCTGCCGCCGGTGCCGCCTCCAATTCATGTGAATTGATGTAAAATGGACTGCATAATGCATGTCAAATTCTTGAACCGTGGATGATTTTTTTCTTTGTTGGTAGTGACCCAATTCATGTGAATTGATGAACCGTGGATGGTTTTTGATATATTGGTACATATTGCTTGTCAAGTTGTTGTATATTGATGTAAACTGGACTGCATATTGTCGTATGTTGCTGTATAATGACTGGTTTGTTAATGAATACTTGTTGCATTTTGATGTACATTGAATGGTTGCTTGCGGCAGATTGCCATGTAATTGCTTGTTGGATCATATATATTGATAGCATGAACAATATTCATAGTAGGATCACTGCATTATGGTCAATTTGCATATAAGCATATTCACTCAGGCCTCTCAGCAAAATCTACAGTTTCACAGTCGTTTGAACCAAACAGCCTCCAGCTTCTCCACAACTGCTTTTTCACAACTGCTTCTCCACAACTGCTTTTTCACAACGGCTTTCAAGAATCTACAGCTCAACCAAACACAACCTGAGTATATAAGTATCGTGTTCGCTCCTTTGGCAGAGTTGAGGTTATTGAGGAGAATACAACAGTTCAACTATTGAAGGTGACCACATGATTTATGTCTGCACATAATATATAACTGATAAGTGAAGGATGATACACAAGTCGACACAGGACCTTTTTTTTCCCACTCAGGTGATAAACCGTTAGATCATGCCCGGAGGGACAGGATGAACGTGCATGTGATGCCTAGCTCTTCCACCAAGAAATATTCAAAAACACCCTTGATATATTCTTAAGGACAATGCTAACGCCCACACGTGTGATAGGAGCGAAACCCGCCACACGCCCTACAACACACAGACTGCGCCATGTCACCGTATGCATGCATGCATTGGAAATCTTTTTGGATTTCCAGTTTTTAAAATGTTTTATCTCTTAAATAAAAAATCAGATTGAAGATCCTTTTTCACCATTAAATCCCTCGCAGTGAGATCTTCGAAACTTGATCTTATATCAATATGTTTCGGCGACTTTTTTTGGGTTAAAAGTTGCCATGTCTATTGCACATGAATTGCCATGGTGTTTACACTAAAGTTGCCATGATATATTTTAGCTATTTTCTTCTACATTTAAAAGTACATTTTGACATATTATAAAATAGGGAATTAAGAAACTAGACTTGCCATGAACCATAAACTAAAGTTGCCATGATACATGCACTTCAAATTACCATGGTTCATACAAAAAATAATTTTCATGGTCAAAGTACTGGAATTGCCATCATCAAAATACTAAAATTGCCACATGGCAACTTTAGTTTAAGCATTATGGCAGCTACAGTGTAAACGTCATGGCAACTTTTGGGGAAAAATTCATCGAAACATATCAACATGGGTCTAGTTTTGAAGATCTCGTCGAGACGGATTTAGTGGTGAAAATGGATTTTTAATTGAAGTTTTTAATTAGGAGATAAAACATGTTGTTGTGATGCGCGCGTCGCCACGGTGCAGTTGCGTGCGACACGATGGAGTTACGCGTTGCAAAAACTACCATCCGAGCGTGCCGATATTCTAGGTCGTCCGGCTTCCCAGTTAATTCCTGCGGCCATTATAACCTTAGGGCGTGTTTGGTTCCTTGGCTTGAATCTGCGTCGCACCCGCCATGCAAGTTTCTCCATGTTTGGTAGGCTGGACGTCTCACTGGGCCAGACCCGACTGATGCAAAATCGGGCTCTCAGCCAGGCCGAGCGGAAACGCAGGGATCGACCGTTTCCGCAAGCCAGGCCCGTGCCTGCACCCGCGAATGCAAAGTCGTCATATTCCCCCCCCCCCACGCTCTCGCTGCCGCTCTATCCTCTGGTGCGACGCGTTTGGATCTCGCAGTCCCGCCGCCTCATCTCCATTCACCGCCGCATGTCCTCGCTGGTGGCAAGGTACAACTCTCATTCCCCCTTCTCCAGTCCCAAGCTCTGACCCCTCCCTTCCGTCCCCAGCTTTTGGTGACCTGCACGCCGTCGCTCACCGCCGATCGCCCGATCTGACTGTGAGAGCAAGCATGGGACTCCGGCGGTGCGTACAGGTGCGCGCGCGCACCTGCCGGGTGCTCGCGGCCGCTTGCACAATCTGGTTGTGAGAGTTGTCGCTTGCTCGATCCACGCATGTGAGGAAGCAAGGGATCTGTGCGTTGTGCCCTTACTGGCGAGGAAGGCTTGGCCGTTGTAGATCATGTGGACCATGTGCTTGAGCAACTCGATGGCATGCTTGGTTTGGCCACTGGCCTTGTACAGGCCTGATCTGGCTGTGAGGGCTGCCTATGGATTAGAGATGATTCTGCATATTTGTTCTGCTAACTCCACCAATAATTTGTGCATATCTTTTTATTTTGATTTGATCAGGATGAAGAAGAACAAGAGATCATCTAGCCAGAGGAAGAAGAACAAGAGAGAGAGAAGCTAGTTTTGTTTTGTATTCGTGCTGTTAGGATCAAGAGATCAGCTAGCTAGAATAGATGGAAAGTAAAAGAAGTGTCTTCGGGGGGCTATATGTTCCTTGTATGTATGCTAAATATAGGATCTCATGAATGCTGACAATGGAATACACATAGAAGTACATGGATTTTCATTTGTTCCCCTATTTAGCTGCCTCTTTGATTGAAAGGATCTTCATACGAAATTTACAGATTCAAAATATTATGATTTCTTATCTATGTTTTATCATGTTCTTTTACTTCAATCGGCAAAGATATCTGAACTGGAGTGCATATCGCCAAAACAATCTTCTAATTATTTTACATACATGTACAAGCATCTAGAATCAAATTCCACATCTATCATATTGTTTGATCTCATGCAGCCTACCAAACAACATCTTGGGTAAGCATGGCCCATATCATGCAAGTACACCAAACACACATCTCAACTCCTACTTGCATCAGCTCAACCAGGCCAACCCCAACCAAGATCCTTCATGTGACGCGGGCTGGATGCACCCAGGGAACCAAACACACCCTTAGTATCTTTAACCTTTCGATCACGCCCCACAACACAACAAGCACACCCACAACAACACATACGAAGAGACTTTCAAAGATAACAAATCATACATAAAAGAATTCAGAGAAGATTCAAATATTATTCATAGATAGACTTGATCATAAACCCACAATTCATCGATCTCAACAAACACACCGCAAAAAGAAGATTACATCGAATAGATCTCCACGAGAGAGGGGGAGAACATTGTATTGAGATCCAAAAAAAGAGAGAAGAAGCCATCTAGCTACTAGCTATGGACCCGTAGGTTTGAAGTAAACTACTCACACTTCATCGGAGGGGCTTGGATGATGATGTAGAAGCCCTCCATGATCGATGCCTCCTCCAGTGGAGCTCCAGAACAGGCCCCAAGATGGAATCTCGTGGATACAGAAAGTTGCGGCGGTGGAATTAGGTTTTTGGCTCCGTCCCCGATTGTTTGGGGGTACATGGATATATATAGGAGGAAGAAGTACGTTGGTGGAGCTTCGACGGGCCCACGAGGCAGGGGGGCGCCCCTACCCTCGTGACCACCTCGTGGCTTTCTGGATGGAGGGTCCAAGTCCCGTGGATCTTATCTGATGAGAACATCACGTTTCCAAAGGTTTCATTCCGTTTGGACTCCGTTTGATATTCCTCTTCTTCGAAACCCTAAAACAGGCAAAAATAGCAATTCTAGGCTGGGCCTCCGGTTAATAGGTTAGTCCTAAAAATAATATAAAAGTGGATAATAAAGCCCAATAATGTCTAAAACAGTAGATAATATAGCATGGAGCAATCAAAAATTATAGATACGTTGGAGATGTATCAAGCATCCCCAAGCTTAATTCCTACTCATCCTCGAGTAGGTAAATGATAAAAACAGAATTTTTGATGCGGAGTGCTACTTGGCATAATTTCAATGTAAATCTTCTTAATTGTGGTATGAATATTCAGATTCAAAAGATTCAAGACAAAAGTTCATATTGATATAAAAATAATAATACTTCAAGCATACTAACAAAGCAATTATGTCTTCTCAAAATATCATGGCCAAAGAAAGTTATCCCTACAAAATCATATAGTCTGGCTATGCTCTATCTTCACCACACAAAGTATTTAAATCATGCACAACCCCGATGACAAGCCAAGCAATTGTTTCATACTTTTGACATTTTCAAAACTTTTTCGATCTTCACGCAATACATGAGCATGAGCCATGGATATAGCACTATAGGTGGAATAGAATGGTGGTTGTGGAGAAGACAAAAAGGGAGAAGATAGTCTCACATCAACTAGGCGTATCAACGGGCTATGGAGATGCCCATCAATGGATATCAATGTGAGTGAGTAGGGATTGCCATGCAACGGATGCACTAGAGCTATAAGTATATGAAAGCTCAAAAGAAACTAAGTGTGTGTGCATCCAACTCGCTTGCTCACGAAGACCTAGGGCATTTTGAGGAAGCCCATCATTGGAATATACAAGCCAAGTTCTATAATGAAAAATTCCCACAAGTATATGAAAGTGACATAATGAGAGACTCTCTATCATGAAGATCATGGTGCTACTTTGAAGCACAAGTGTGGTAAAAGGATAGTAACATTGTCCCTTCTCTCTTTTTCTCTCATATTTTTTTATTTGGGCCTTTCTCTTTTTTATGGCCTCTTTATTTATTTATTTTTCGTCCGGAGTCTCATCCCGACTTGTGGGGGAAGCATAGTCTCCATCATCCTTTCCTCATCGGGTCAATTCTCTAATAATGATGATCATCACACTTTTATTTACTTACAACTCGATTCTTAGAACAAAATATTACTCTATATGAATGCCTCCAGTGGTGTACCGGGATATGCAATGAATCAAGAGTGACATGTATGAAAGAAATATGAATGGTGGCTTTGCCACAAATACGATGTCAACTACATGATCATGCTAGTAATATGACAATGATGGGGAGTGTCATAATGAAAGGAACGGTGGAAAGTTGCATGGAAATATATCTCGGAATGGCTATGTAAATGCCATGATAGGTAGGTATGATGGCTGTTTTGAGGAAGGTATTTGGTGGGTGTATGATACCGGCGAAAAGTGCGCGGTATTAGAGAGGCTAGCAATGGTGAAAGGAAGGAAAGTGCGTATAATCCATGGATTCAACATTAGTCATAAAGAACTCATATACTTATTGCAAAAATCTAGAAGTTATCAAAGCAAAGTATTACGCGCATGCTCCTAGGGGGATAGATTGGTAGGAAATGACCATCGCTCGTCCCCGACCGCCACTCATAAGGAAGAAAATCAATAAATAAATCATGCTCCGACTTCATCACATAACGGTTCACCATACGTGCATGCTACGGGAATCACAAACTTTAACACAAGCATTTCTCAAATTCACAACTGCTCAACTAGCATGACTCTAATATCGCCATCCTCATATCTCAAAACAATTATCAAGCATCAATTTCTTCTTACTATTCAACACACTCATACGAAAGTTCTATTATTAATCTTGCATACCAAACATATTAGGATTTTAAGCAAATTACAATTCTATTAAGACTCTCAAAATAATCTAAGTGAAGCATGAGATATCAATAGTTTCTATAAAACAAATCCACCACCATGCTCTAAAAGATATAGGTGAAGCACTAGAGCAAAATTATATAACTCAAAAGATATAAGTGAAGTACATAGAGTATTCTATCAAATTCCAAATCATGTATGGCTCTCTCAAAAGGTGTGTACAGAAAGGTTGATTGTGGTAAACTAATAAGCAAAGACTCAAATCATAAAAGACGCTCCAAGAAAAACACATATCATGTGCTGAATAAAAATATAGCTCCAAGTAAAGTTACCAATAGAAGTAGACGAAAGAGGGGATGCCTTCCGGGGCATCCCCAAGCTTTGGAATTTAGGTGTCCTTAGATTATCTTGGGGGTTCCATGGGCATCCCCAAGCTTAGCCTATTGCCACTCCTTGTTCCATAATCCATCAAATCTTTACCCAAAACTTGAAAACTTCACAACACAAAACTTAAACTAGAAAACTCGTGAGCTCCGTTAGCGAAAGGAAACAAAAGACCACTTCAAGGTACTGTAATGAACTCATTCTTTATTTATATGGGTGTTAAACCTACTGTATTCCAACTTCTCTATGGATTATAAACTATTTTACTAGCCATAGATTCATCAAAATAAGCAAACAACACACGAAAAACAGAATTTGTCAAAAAACAGAACAGTCTGTAGTAATCTGTAGCTAGCGCAAGATCTGGAACACTAAAAATTATAAAATAAACTGATGGACGTGAGGAATTTATCTATTAATAATCTGCAAAAAGAATTAACTAAATATCACTTTCCAAATAAAAATAACAGCAGTTCTTGTGAGCGCTAAAGTTTCTGTTTTTTACAGCAAGTTCAACAAGACTTTCCCCAAGTCTTCCCAACGGTTCTACTTGGCACAAACACTAATTAAACACAAAAAACACAACCAAAACAGAGGCTAGATAATTTATTTATTACTAAACAGGAGCAAAAATCAAGGAATAAAAATAAAATTGGGTTGCCTCCCAACAAGCGCTATCGTTTAACGCCCCTAGCTAGGCATAACAAGTAAGAATAGATCTAGGTATTGCCATCTTTGGTAGGCAATCCATAAGTGGCTCTCATGATAGATTCATATGGTAATTTTATTTTCTTTCTAGGTAAGTGTTCCATGCCCTTCTTTAATGAAAATTGAAATCTAATATTCCCTTCCTTCATATCAACAATTGCACCAACCGTTCTAAGGAAAGGTCTACCGAGAATAATAGGGCAAGAAGGATTGCGATCTATATCAAGAACGATAAAATCTACGGGCACATAATTCCTATTAGAAACAATAAGAACATCATTAATTCTTCCCATAGGTTTCTTAATAGTGGAATCCGCAAGATGCAAATTTAGAGAGCAATCATCAAAATCACGAAAATCTAGTAAATCACACAAAGTTTTGGGAATAGTAGAGACACTAGCACCCAAATCACACAAAGCATAAAACTCATAATTTTTAATTTTAATTTTAATAGTTGGTTCCCACTCATCATAAAGTTTTCTAGGGATAGGAACTTCCAATGCAAGTTTTTCTTCATAAGATTGCATCAAGGCATCAACGATATGTTTAGTAAACGCTTTATTTTGACTATAAGCGTGAGGAGATTTTAGCACGGATTGCAACAAGGAAATACAATCAATCAAAGAGAAATTTTCATAGTTAAATTCCTTGAAATCCATAATAGTGGGTTTAGCAACATCTAGGGTTTTAATTTCTTCAATCCCACTTTTATCAAATTTAGCATCAAGATCAACAAATTCCGAATTCTTAAAACGCCTTCTAGGTAAAGGTGGATCATATTCAGTCCCATCATTATCAAGATTCATATTGCAAAACGAAGATTTAATAGGGGACACATCAATAACTTTTAGATCTTCATCATTATTTTCTTAGGAATCCGGTTTAGCAGCCATCTTATTGACTAAGGTAGCTTGCATATCCGAAATTTCAGCAGTTAATTTTTCAAGATGGGCAATTTGGGATCTTATACCATCAAATTCTTTAGACATATCATCGAGCTCTTTATTCATATAATTCATGAAACCTTTTTGTTCCTTAAGCTCATTTCTAAAGAAATATTATGCTCAAATTGCAAAACCATAAACTTCCTGACGTTGTTTTCGATCTCCTCTAACCTTTTTAGGTGAAGATCACCAAATCTAGGTAGAGCCATCACGACAAACAAGAAATCCAACACATGAGCAAACAAAGAGCAAATGGGCAAAAGAGGCAAATAGAGAGGGAGGATATAGAGAGAGGGCGAATAAAAAGGCAAGGGTGAAGTGGGGGAGAGGAAAACGAGAGGCAAATGGCAAATAATGTAATGCGGGAGATAGGGATTGTGATGGGTACTTGGTATGTTGACTTTTGCGTAGACTCCCCGACAACGGTGCCAGAAATTCTTCTTGCTACCTCTTGAGCACTGCGTTGGATTTCCCCGAAGAGGAAGGGATGATGCAGCAAAGTAGCGTAAGTATTTCCCTCAGTTTTTGAGAACCAAGGTATCAATCTAGTAGGAGGCTATGCCCGAGTCCCTCGTACCTACACAAAAACAATAGCTCAACGCAACCAACGCGCTTAGGGGTTGACAATCCCTTCACGGTCACTTACGAATGTGAGATCTGATAGAGATGATAAATAATATTTTTTGGTATTTTTGGTATAGAGATCCAAAGTAAATAAAGTAAAAGCAAAGTAAAAGCAAAGCAATAATAAAGTGATGGAGATTGATATGATGAGAAAGAGACCCAGGGCCATAGGTTTCACTAGTGGCTTCTCTCAAGAGCATAAGTATTCTACGGTGGGTGAACAAATTACTATTGAGCAATTGACAGAATTGAGCATAGTTATGAGAATATCTAGGTAAGATCATGTATATAGGCATCACGTCTGAGATAAGTAGACCGAAACGATTCTGCATCTACTACTATTACTCCACTCATCGACCGCTATCCAGCATGCATCTAGAGTATTAAGTTAAAAACAGAGTAATGCCTTAAGCAAGATTACATGATGTAGAGGGATAGTTTCATTCAATATGATAAAAGCTCCATCTTGTTATCCTCGATGGCAACGATATAATACGTGCCTTGATGCCCCTTCTGTCACTGGGAAAGGACACCGCAAGATCAAACCCAAAGCTAAGCACTTCTCCCATGGGAAGAACAACCAATCTAGTAGGACAAACCAAACTAATAATTAGAAGAGACTTGCAAAGATAACCAATCATACATAAAAGAATTCAAAGAAGATTCAAATATTATTCATAGATAAACTTGATCATAAACCCACAATTCATCGGTCTCAACAACTAACCGCAAAAAGAAGATTACATCGAATAGATCTCCACGAGAGAGGGGGAGAACATTGTATTGAGATCCAAAAAGAGAGAAGAAGCCATCTAGCTACTAGCTATGGACCCGTAGGTTTGAAGTAAACTACTCACACTTCATCGGAGGGGCTTGGATGATGATGTAGAAGCCCTCCGTGATCGATGCCTCCTCTAGCGGAGCTTCGGAACAGGCCCCAAGATGGGATCTCGTGGATACAGAAAGTTGCGGCGGTGGAAGTAGGTTTTTGGCTCTGTCCCCGATCATTTGGGGGTACGTGGATATATATAGGAGGAAGAAGTACGTCGGTGGAGCTTCGAGGGGCCCACAAGGCAGGGGGCGCGCCCTAGGGGGCACCCCCTACCCTCGTGACCACCTCGTGGCTTTCTTGACAGAGGGTCCAGGTCTCCCGGATCTTATCTGATGAGAAAATCACGTTTCCTAAGGTTTCATTCCGTTTGGACTCCGTTTGATATTCCTTTTCTTTGAAACCCTAAAACAGGCAAAAAACAACAATTCTTGGCTGGGCCTCCGGTTAATAGGTTAGTCCCAAAATAATATAAAAGTGGATAATAAAGCCCAATAACGTCTAAAACAGTAGATAATATAGCATGGAGCAATCAAAAATTAGGGATACGTTGGAGACGTATCAGTGGAGGACTACATCAACACCGTGGAGCACTTGCTTGCTCGGGACAAGTACAAAGTGGTCGGCATCGACCTCCAGTACACCGATGGTCATCCCAGTATAGATCAGAAGGTTGTCATCGCCCAATTGTGCGTGCTCCATCATGTCCTCATCTACCAATATTGCATGTCCACAAAGCCTTGCGACCGCTTCGCCAGGTTTGCCAACAGCACCAACTACAAGTTTGCTATGGTGGAAACCACCAACAATGTAAAAGCGCTCAAGGTTACGGGCTTGGCCTGCAAGAACCTTGTCGAAATCCGTGGCCACTACATGTTTTGGGGCAGCACAAAGAAGGACACCCTGGCTGAACTCGCCTCGGCCATCATCGACCCCTACTACGAAAAGATGAAGGAGGATGACAAGGGAAAAATCCCGTATCCTGGAACAGGGCCTGGACGCTGAAATTGGATGAAGCTCACCTCAAGTTTGCTGCCAAGAATGTGTACGCATGCTACGAGATGCACATGCGGATCGTTGACATGAGGGAGTGCCTCCTTCCCTTAACCGATGAGGGGTCAAGCCACCAGCGGAGCAGTGGTGACAAACGTCACAAGAAGAAGTAGATGATGATCAGATGATCGTTTATCCTGGTTAATTATGTATGTACTAGTTTACTTTGGTGTGTGCAAATGTCATGTGTGTACTAGCCACCTATGTGATTGGGTGTTTAATTTGGTTGTGCAATCATATCCTTATAAGTACATATGTTGTTGTTCTGTATGCAATCACATCGCACACAGACCATACTAGGGAAACTGTCGATGATGAATTCATCAATCGCTAACAATTGTATACCAGCAAGCATTTGCCCACAACACACACAACTTATTATCATCAACCATCTGTGTTATTATCGGTCTTCGCACACATTTCTGATTACGGACCTGTTTGCCGTGTATCACACATATCTTGTTAAGTCGAACCGTTTATGTTCTCTTCGCTCAACACAAATAGTTCATCGAACTGAACTGTATGCCCTCTATTGCACACACCTTGATCCGGCTGACCGTTTCAGTTGTGTTGCCTAATCACAAATAGTTCATCCGAGTGAATTGTATGATGTATATCGCACACACCTTCATCTGGCTAATAGTTTCTGTTGTTATGCTCACTGTAAACAGTTCATTGGAGTGAACTGTATGCCACACATAGCACACGCAACTATAATCTAAATCATGTTTGATGTCTCCAACATCGCAAATGTTTCGTATCATTTTTGACGGTTTTATTACATCACCGTTTGTGATTCATGCATCAAACACAGTTTCGTCGAAGGGTCTCTGATTGTAGTGTCACGTTAGCAACATCCTGCAGTAGTGTTGGGTGAAATTTTCTTGTGCAAACTTAAATCCCGTGGAAAATCTACATCACCCTTTGGCTTACAGGGATAACAGGGAAAAGACAAACCAGGAAACAAAAAAACCCCAATAGAAAGGCACTCAGTTCCACAGGCCATGGCGCAACTACTTTAGGTGAGTGTAACATCCCAAAATTCTAAATTTTGGAATGTTATAATAAATAGATAGATTGATTGATTGTTTGATTGTTGTGAGATTGATTGAGTGAAATTCGAAACTTTGGAAGTTAAATGAGAGGGAATAAAAGGACTTTCCCAAACTTTCACCTTTTTCTTTTGATCACCGTGAATTCAAATTATTTTCAAATACAAAACCCTAGAGAGAAGATGACATGACTTCTTCCATTATTTAAATGACAGGGGGTGTTGAAAATATTTGAATTTCATCTGGAAAATATTTCCAATTCAGAAACTTTAAGCAACTCAATGGTTTTCACGAGAGGAGATAATATGACTTCTTCAAATTATGAAATATGTTTGGGAGTTTCAAGGATCAAAATTCAAAGTCCTTTTGAAATTATTTTCAATTTGGAATTGTTTGAGTTTTATTCAAATTGTTCTTCTCCAAAATAAAATATATCGAAAATAGGGTAACATGATTCCCTACATTAGAAAATTGGAGAAAAAATAATTTGAAATCATTTTGGTATTTTTTTAAAATGATTTTGCTGGATTTTAATAGACCAGTAGAACTCTTTGATTTATCTGATTTTGTGAGGATTTTATTTGGCATATTAAAAATGTTCATGTCGTAGAAAATCTTTTTCTGAAAATTTTGTTATAGTATATGCCTATATAATATTTTTATTTCTGTTTGTTTTTATTTGTTTTGTTTGTCTAGAAAAAAAATTCTTTAAATAAAAAATTCCCCCGACTGGGCCGGCCCAGCTCCTGCCAGGCCACGGCCCAGCCCAGCTCGCCGTCGCCCCGTCCCCGATCTCCCGCGGGAGACCGACTCCCGCACGGGAGCGCCGCCGCCGGAGTCCAGCCGGACTCTGCGTCCTCCTTGCTTGACCCCTCCTCCACGCCACCTCCTCCCCTCCCCCTTAAATAGCGCGGGCCCAGGCCCCTCTCTCTCCCTCGCCTCGCCGCTCCCCGCCTCCTCTCGCTTCGCGCCGCCTCCACCGCCGAGATCGGCAGCCGCCGCCACACTTCGCACTGCCGCGCCGCCTGCCGCACCACCCCGCCGCCCGCGCCGCCATAGCCGCCGCTCGCCGTTGCCGCACCGCCTAGCTCGCGCCGCCGCTCCCCGCGCCTCGCCCTGCCCGCGTGCCGCCGTCGCCGAACTGTCGCTGCCGCCAGAAACCGCCACCGGCGGTTTTTCAAAGAAAACCGCCCCGACTGGTATAAACCGCCGAAAACCCATCCCGATTCTTTTGTTTTTAATCTCGGTTTAGACCGGTTTAATTTTTTTGGTTGAGTTTGTTTAGCAAACGTTCGCTGTTTATCTCTCCGCAATGAACGAATCCGTTCATTAGGTTTTCATAGTGAACATTCATTCGATAGGCCTTTTCTTTTATTTTAATTTCGGCCAGGGACCTATCTGTGATGATTTTATTTACAGAATAGTCCCTCTGTTTCAAACGATCACTACTTTTTACTCGGTTGTCCAAATCCAACGAAACCAACGCCCACGTCTTCGTTATAATCTCCTCTATCTAGTAATCCAACTCAAACATGTTTTTGAAAAGTTTAAAATATGAATTAGATCAGATTTGAATTCAAACTTCGTTTGATCATAACTTGGGTTTCGTAGCTCCGTTTGAGTTGATTCTTTTTGCAAATCGAAGCTCTTGACCTAAACTTTCTGATAAGGCCAAATTCACATAATTTTGGTACTGATAGAAATTGTTTTATGTTGCAAGAGCTATTTGCTTGGTTTTGATGTTTTCCGAATCGACTTCTTCGATCTTTCTGGTCTTTTGAGTGATTGCTTATGTGTGGTTACTATTGCTTGATTACGATAGATTGATCGGAGTGTGACGAGTAGAGCTATCAAGATTTTTGAGTGTGAATCATCTTCATCAACATTGCAGGCAAGTTCACACTTTGATCATACCTCTTTCATACCCAGTTTTTATTGCATTAGATCAAACCTCAAACATTGCATGATTAGGATCTAATGAAATTGTGGGTATTGGGAAGTAGTTGATGAGGTAGGAACCTATTGCCCTGCATTCAAACCTTGGGAGTTACTATTAGGTTATGCTTATAGTGTCATGCTATGCTCGTAGACGTGGATTGGGTTTTGAGAGTATTCATGACAAATGTGAGATTGTTAATTAATGGTTTACTTAAGGTGGCAACTTAAACACACATCTGGGTGGATTGAGGTAACTGGGTATTCCAGGATTGCCTGTTTTTCTTTATGGACCGCCACCCAGGTCCAAAGGGATCATGAGGTTTTTCATACTAGAAACTTCCGTGTGTAGCCACAAGCTATTATGGGCTCTAGCATAGTTGATTAAGTCGTGCGAACTCTTACAGGGTAGACTAGCAGATGTAGGGGAAAGTAGGTGTAACGGTCTATCCATCGTAAGGTGCTAAAGCTTCTGAAAGAGTATGTCTCGGTCATCCGTCTTCTCAAACACCATGTAGTGCGAGAAACCAAACGGAGGCGATCGATTCTTGTGGGGAAAAGTGCGCAAACCTCTGCAGAGTGTATAAACTAATCATGATTAGCCGTGTCCCCGGTTATGAATGTCTTGAGTATCTAGTACCTGGATTATCATGTGAATCTCAACATGTTACTCTAAAATTTAATTTTGTTGGGTTTTGTTTAATGATGATGCTTAATTGGGATTGAGAATGTTGTCAACCATTCTCAATGTTTAACAACCACCATGATAGTTAAATAAAATTTATTCCTTTGTAGTAGGGAAAAATTGGCTTTTCGCAAAAACCTTATAACCATGGAGCTTTTCCACCAGCCAAATATGCATGTAGTGATAGCCTTTATTCATCATTCTTTATGGTGTGAATTTTTCCAGTACATTCAATGTACTGACCCTCTGTGGCTGCAATGTCTCATGTTGCAGGATATCTTACGACGAGTAAGTGATATGTTAGGGTTACAATTTCTACACTCAACTTTGCCGTCGGTGTTGATGGGAATCCACAACCTTGTTACTTCCTCTATTTGGATTGAGGTAATAGTATTTACGTTACTTATACATGTGATTTACCTCTGTTATAAATCCTCGAGTATTGTGTGTGTCAGCATACCGATCCAGGGATGACACTTAAGCACAGAGACTTGATCCATTCGGGTCGGGTCGCTACAATATGGTATCAGAGCACATGTTGATTGTAGGACGTGACCCTAGAAACTGGCAAGGCCATAGCAAAGATTTTTCTCTACAACTTTCCCTTTCAAAAATGACCTTTTACCTCTCTTCTCTTCTGGGCTTATTCAAAAATTCCCTTTAGTGATACCATACCCCTTTCCCCTTTTGACCACACGACAATTCGACTCATGAGACCACTCCAAGAAGTACAAGATATCGGACAACTAAGACCACTTCGGAATGAAGAGTATTTTTCGTGCATCTGAATAATGGAAACTACAACGGTTGAAGACCGAGGACAAGTAGAATTTGAAGGCTCTGAAGAATTCCTAGATTTGTATGACCTAGGAAGGCTACCCTTATGGAACTTGGCAGACTATGGAAGTTGTCAATACCCGAGATCAAGGTGTATCGGAAAAAGACCGGAGCATGTAGAGTTAAGAACTCAAGGATTTGTCAAGAAAACCCTAAGGCAGGAGATATCAACTATGGAATGATAGCTCATGGAAATGAAAAGAGCAGAAACACAGCTATCCATGAAGTGATCTCCCGCTTATGCTATTGCCACCGTGCTGAGTTAAGCATGTATATGCATGGAAGGATTGGATGGTAGAAGGCTGATGGAGCACCCATCAGCAATATGAAGTTTTAACCTTAGCCGGTGTATCACCAGGATCTGGAGTATTACATCAAGAAGTTAAGATGGAGCCACAAGAAGTCATATTTGAAAGGAAGCATTTCGTGAAGAACTCAGGAATCAAAAGCTGAAAGTAGCCAAGCTGGAGGAGCTACAACCTCGAGATACCGGAGATTCGTTAAGAACTGAAGGACAGCAGGATCATGGTTCAGGTCGAGTTTGATGAAACCCAGAAGTTTGGAATGCAACTCCAGAATATTAAAGGACGTCACGAGAGACTTCGCGTCAACAGAGTTGATCTGGCAAAAGAACTTGAGAAAGACAAGCATGATCGGAAGAAACCATTGGAGGCATGAACAAGGCTTGAAGAGTTTGGAGAGTTGAAGATTTATTGACCTTTAGAAGACCAAACCCCTGTTATATACCTACGTTAGATGCGACATTTGTGAGCTATCATTTGTTTGATGTTTTCCCGATGGACACAAATAAAATCTGTCTTTTCAAAACTTTTGTTTGTATTGTGTGTATCCATCTCCCTCTCTCTTATCTTACCCCAAACCCACATGGACCCAATAGAGAATGAATGGAGATGAGCTTGTATTTACTGGACCTATGAGTCAGTTGGAGACAGACCGATGGATTCAGAACATGGAGGATCACATGGAGAACAACCCTATAGTCGGAAAGGATATGACCCAGCATGCTCTTCAGTGCTTTGAAAGAGGTGTTGCTACTTGGTGGAGGATGTACCAAACCATCAATGGATGGCAAGGAGTAACCACATGGAAAGAATTTAAGTTGACTCCGCCAAAGTCTCGGCTTGTGTCCCAGAAGTTGAAGCCTTATGGAAAGGATATGAAGAAACCTTGTGCATGCAAGATTTGTGGAGAAATAGGACACACCCGTAAAGAACATAAGGATGAATGCCCTAATTGTGAAGGAAGTCACCCAGTTGAAGAATGCCCAATTAGGCAGATTACTTGTTTCTTGTGTGAAGGGACTACCCACTATCCTGCTCAGGGTCACATTTACCCCATGGTACAACGAACCATCCAGCAGAAGAAAGAAGTAATGAAAGGAGCCCTTATGGAAATTTTAGAAGAACCCGTGATGAAGGAAGAGATGGAGGACACACCTAAAGAAGACCCGAGTAAACCCTTCACTAAGTGTTGCTATTCATGTGGAGAAGAAGGATACATCTCCCAAAATTGTTTGAATGGGGATCTAGTAGAATTCCTGACAGAGGAAGTAGAATATGACCCACAGGAAATAGAAGCCATGATTGGCATGGAAAGGTCCAGGAAGAGAAGCAGATTGGATTCCAGGAAGGACCTGAGTCATATCACCTGTTATAGGTGCAAGGAGTCAGGGAACTACCTCAACAGTTGCCCAAAAAGGAAACCTCGATGCTTGTCAGAAGTAATATGTTTTAGTTGTAATGGAGCAGGGCACTTTGCCAGAGAATGCCCCAAGGAAAGGAGACTTGTGATAAATAGTTGAGTCTGTGAGAAGTATAGTAGTAGAAGGGAGAACAACTCTTTTGTATCAAGGTGATTGAGTTGAGACATGTAATGGAAGAGCGAGAGATTGTAATCATTAGAGAATAAATAAAGTTAGCATCGTTGGTACTAATAGGGATTTTATGAGTTGTTACTCTATGAAGAAGGATTTTGACCATTTTTGAGGATAAGAGAAATATGGTCTATGGAAGATTTTTGCATTTTAAGGGTGGTAGTACCGTGTAAGAACCCTTGACCCCTGGAAAAGATAAGGATACTCCACTGAGTGGATTTCGGACAAAATGAATACGAGTTTTGTCTCGATATGTGTGATACCCCAAGAGTGTGTGGGATGAAGTTGGAGACCATCAGTTGTTTGGACCAAATGTGATCAAGGAGTCAGAAGAGAATGTTAAGTTGATTCGAGATAGACTGAAGGTAGCTCAGTCCAGGCAGAAGAGAGATGCAAACTTAAAAATGCAAGGAGGTAGTCTATGAAATTGGAGACAGAGCATGTCTTCGTGTGCCCCCTCTGTGAGGAGTTAAACGATTTGGAGTTAAGGGAAAGTTTGCCCCGAGATTTATAGGACCATACCAAGTTTTGGAGTGTATGGGAGAAGTGGCCAACAAGTTGGAGTCATCCGAAGGACTATCGGGAGTTCATGATGTGTTTCACGTTTCCCAGTTGAAGAAGTGCCATGCAGAGATGGCCAATATTCCCCTATAAGGACGCTTGACCCTGGAAAGGATAATGATGTTCCATGAAGTGGAATATGGACTCCACAAGTATAAGTTTTTATCTCGGTATGAGGGATATCCAACGAGGATGAAGAGATAAATTACTATTGGATATAAAGGAGGTATGATGTTGGAAATATGTATCAAGGGAAACTCCATGATGAGTCTGAGTAATCATGTCCTAGTTTGGTGCCAATAGAAGGAAGGAAGACAGTACAATTGGATGGATTTAAGAATACTAGGAAGTTGGAAGTTGGAATAATGATCAGTTGCCCGATGATAAGTTCAAGGACTACAAGTGATGAGATGGGCCGTAACCCACATGCCCAGGACCTGCCAAGAAGCAAGCACATCCTTGCTGAAGGAAGAACCCTCGAGGAAGATACGACGTTTATCGGCAGACAATTTTATAGGAGTAACGCAAAACCTGAGAGTTGTGAAGAAACGATAGATGTTTGTCTGGCTTGCAGAATCTGTGGATATATCCAAACTTCGTTCATCGACAAGAGAAATTCTACAATGCTTGTGAGGATGACCGAGTGTTAGTATGCGAGATTTGCTAAACTGTATACATGGTAATGATTTGGGTGCGGGATGGATTGATCACCATACCGACTTACTCTTATTGTTCGCCTTGCTATATGGGATGGTAAATCTGAGTGACTTACCTATAGTAGAGAGACGACGATCAAACCTTGTTTAAACCCCAGAATGGTATAAGTATTTTCCCTTGTACAAGGCAGCTTTGCCAACCGTAGGTTATACGGTGAGGATCAACCCAGACCCATTTCCTGCAGGAGAAACCATAAATTGTTGACCACCATGAGATATCGATAGTTGATTAGTATTGGCGCCAGACCCGTCAGCTAAGAAGACCCAGTCTCGGAATAACCTTACCAGGATGAAAGTATAGAGGAATTGAGGAAAAGGTTATGTCGCTGCCGGAAGAGCCAGAGAAGGAATTATCCTTACGATCTGAGAAGACCGGCCCTGTCAAGAATAAGGATGGAGTATATGAGTATTGATGGGACCGTAATGATGTTTCTAAGGGTAGTAGCACCCCAGACCCTGGAGACGATTGATGAAATTTTGAAGAGACCCCGGACCTAACCTATTTCTTTCTAGCCTCTCCGAATCTCGAGGACGAGATTCATTTTAAGGGTGGTAGGTTTGTAACACCCCAAAATTCTAGATTTTGGAATGTTATAATAAATAGATAGATAGATTGATTATTTGATTGTTGTGAGATTGATTGAGTGAAATTCGAAACTTTTGAAAGTTAAATGAGAGGGAATAAAAGGACTTTCCCAAACTTTCACCTTTTTCTTTTGATCACCGTGAATTCAAATTCTTTTCAAATACAAAACCCTAGAGAGAAGATGACATGACTTCTTCCATTATTTAAATGACAAGGGGTGTTGAAAATATTTGAATTTCATTTGGAAAATATTTCCAATTTAGAAACTTTAAGCAACTCAATGATTTTCACGAGAGGAGATAAAATGACTTCTTCAAATTATGAAATATGAGTTGGGAGTTTCAAGGATCAAAATTCAAAGTCCTTTTGAAATTATTTTCAATTTGGAATTGTTTGAGTTTTATTCAAATTGTTCTTCTCCAAAAATAAAATATATGGAAAATAGGGTAACATGATTCCCTACATTAGAAAATTGGAGAAAAATTAATTTGAAATCATTTTGGTATTTTTTTTAAAATGATTTTGCTGGATTTTAATAGACCAGTAGAACTCTTTGATTTATCTGATTTTGTGAGGATTTTATTTGGCATATTAAAAATGTTCATGTCGTACAAAATCTTTTTCTGAAAATTTTGATATAGTATATGCCTATATAATATTTTTATTTCTGTTTGTTTTTATTTGTTTTGTTTGTCTGGAAAAAAAATTCTTTAAAAAAAATTCCCCCGATTGGCCGGCCTAGCTCCTGCCAGGCCGCGGCCCAGCCCAGCTCGCCATCGCCCCATCCCCGATCTCCCACGGGAGACCGACTCCCGCACGGGAGCGCCGCCGCCGGAGTCCGGCCGGACTCCGCGTCCTCCTCGCTTGACCCCTCCTCCACGCCACCTCCTCCCCTCCCCCTTAAATAGCGCGGGCCCAGGCCCCTCTCTCTCCCTCGCCGCGCCGCTCCCTGCCTCCTCTTGCTTCGCGCCGCCGCCACCGCCGAGATCGGAGCCGCCGCCGCACTTCGCGCTACCGCGCCGCCTGCCGCACCACCCCGCCGCCCGCGCCGCCATAGCCACCGCTCGCTGTTGCCGCACCGCCTAGCTCGCGCCGCCGCTCCCCGCGCCTTGCCCTGCCCGTGCGCCGCCGTCGCTGAACTGCCGCTGCCGCCATAAACCGCCACCGGCGGTTTTTCGAAGAAAACCGCCCCGACCAGTATAAACCGCCGAAAACCCGTCCCGGTTCTTTTGTTTTTAATCTCGGTTTAGATCGGTTTAATATTTTTGGTTGAGTTTGTTTGGCAAACGTTCGCTGTTTATCTCTCCGCAACGAACGAATCCGTTCATTAGGTTTTCATAGTGAACGTTCAGTCGATAGGCTTTTTCTTTTATTTTAATTTCGGCCAGGGACCTATCTATGATGATTTTATTTACAGATTAGTCCCTCTATTTCAAACGATCACTACTTTTTACTCGGTTGTCCAAATCCAACGAAACCAACGCCCACGTCTTCGCTATAATCTCCTCTATACAGTAATCCAACTCAAACATGTTTTTGAAAAGTTTAAAATTTGAATTAGATCAGATTTGAATTCAAACTTCATTTGATCATAACTTGAGTTTCGTAGCTCCGTCTGAGTTGATTCTTTTTGCAAATCGAAGCTCTTGACCTAAACTTTCTGATAAGGCCAAATTCACATAATTTTGGTACTGTTAGAAATTGTTTTATGTTGCAAGAGCTATTTTCTTGGTTTTGATGTTTTCCGAATCGAGTTCTTCGATCTTTCTGGTCTTTTGAGTGATTGCTTATGTGTGGTTACTATTGCTTGATTACGATAGATTGACCGGAGTGTGACGAGTAGAGCTATCAAGATTTTTGACTGTGAATCATCTTCATCAACATTGCAGGCAAGTTCACACTTTGATCATACCTCTTTCATACCCAGTTTTTATTACATTAGATCAAACCTCAAACATTGCATGATTAGGATCTAATGAAATTGCGGGTATTGGGAAGTAGTTGATGAGGTAGGAACCTATTGCCCTACATTCAAACCTTGGGAGTTACTATTATGTTATGCTTATAGTGCCATGCTATGCTCGTAGACGTGGATTGGGTTTTGAGAGTATTCATGACAGATGTGAGATTGTTAATTAATGGTTTACTTAAGGTGGCAACTTAAACACACATCTGGGTGGATTGAGGTACCTGAGTATTCTAGGATTGCCTGTATTTCTTTATGGACCGCCACCCAGGCCCAAAGGGATCATGAGATTTTTCATACTAGAAACTTCCGTGTGTAGCCACAAGCTATTATGGGCTCTAGCATAGTTGATTAAGTCGTGCGAACTCTTACAGGGTAGACTAGCAGATGTAGGGGAAAGTAGGTGTAACGGTCTATCCATCGTAAGGTGCTAGCGCTTCTGAAAGACTATGTCTCGGTCATCCGTCTTCTCAAACACCATGTAGTGCGAGAAACCAAATGGAGGTGATCGAGTCTTGTGGGGAAAAGTGCGCAAACCTCTGCAGAGTGTATAAACTAATCATGATTAGCCGTGTCCCCAGTTATGGACGTCTTGAGTATCTAGTACTTGGATTATCATGTGAATCTCAACATGTTACTCTAAAATTTAATTTTGTTGGGTTTTGTTTAATGATGATGCTTAATTGGGATTGAGAATGCTGTCAACCATTCTCAATGTTTAACAACCACCATGATAGTTAAATAAAATTTATTCCTTTGTAGTAGGGAAAAATTGGCTTTTCGCAAAAACCTTATAACCATAGAGCTTTTCCACCAGCCAAATATGCATGTAGTGATAGCCTTTATTCATCATCTCTATGGTGTGAATTTGCCAGTACATTCAATGTACTGACCCTCTGTGGCTGCAACGTCTCATGTTGCAGGATATCATACGATGAGTAAGTGATACGTTAGGGTTACGATTTCTACACTCAACTTTGCCGTCGGTGTTGATGGGAATCCACAACCTTGTTACTTCTGCTATTTGGATTGAGGTAATAGTATTTACGTTACTTATACATGTGATTTACCTTTGTTATAAATCGTCGAGTACTGTGTGTGTCAGCATACCGATCCAGGGATGACACTTAAGCACAGAGACATGATCCATTCGGGTCGGGTCGCTACAGTGAGCATCTTCGGGACGGTCGCTGCATCAATCGTCATTGTATTGTCACCTCCGCTCAGTCGTTGTTTGTGGAGAATCTGAAAATATGTTGAGCACCAAGGCAACAATAGCACATGCGTCTGGGATGTGAAGCATCGTCGCCGAACATGACGAGATCCACGAGACCGTGCCGATAGCCGGTGGTAGACAGATTCCAAGCTTTGCTAGGCACAGATCCTTTGGTGGCTGCCATCTTTTAGATTCATGGTTGATGTGGTGGGAGCAGTGAGAGGAGCTTCTAGGTGAAGGGGAGCTCGAGAGAAGGAGGAGGAAGTCCACTGGGCCATTACGGTCGCCGTCACAGAAGGGGAGGGGACAGACAACCGTCTCTTAGTTGCGAGAGCGCGACAGACGAGGCTCCTTCCCCGACTAGTGGAGGCATGGAAATCTCAGTCGGGAAAAGGCCGCGAAAGGGTCGGGATCCCTCCCCTTCGTTGGAAACCAAATGCAGCGGTAGGCTCTCGTGGCTCGATTTGACTCGGGGTTATCCCACCATGAGAAAGGAGGGGGATCATGGGAGGAACTATGGTTACCAAATGAGCCCTCAAATGGGGGACCTCCTAACTGACGCATTCTGCGCCAGATAGACATAGCTCATAGGTTAGTCTCCGCTGGGCCGGCCCATGCAGGAGCAACAAACTATGTAAAAAGTGAAAGTGCTAGTGATCGACTAGGGGGGGTGAATAGGCGATTTTTATGAAAGTCTTCAAAGCATGCAAGTTTCGAAGACAAACGATAGAAACAAACCTATTACCATGCAGCGGAAGGTAGACTACACTAGGCAAGCCATAGTCAAGTATTCAAAGAAGTGAAAGCACAACGACTAATAGCAGCTAGGCAGTATAGATCAGGGCGGAAGATAGTATGAAGCCAATCAGAACAGGCAGTTACACAGTGAAGACAAAAAGATAATGCAAACATGCAATGACTTCACAAGGACCAACTGCAAATAAAGAGATGGGAAGGATAGAACCAGTGGCTCGTTGAAGACAATGATTTGTTGGACCAGTTCCAGTTGCTGTGACAACTTTACATCTGGTTAGGGAGGCTGAGATTCAACTCAGAAGACCGCGTCTTCACCTTATTCCCCTTGAGCTAAGGACACCCAGTCCTCGCCCAATCACTCTAGTAAGTCTTCAAGGTAGACTTCCAAACCTTCACAGACTTCGTTCACCGGCGATCCACAATGACTCTTGGATGCTCAGAACGCGACGCCTAACCGGCTGGAGGATTCACAGTCCTCAAGTGTAATAAGTCTTCAGATCACACAGACAGGAAGACTTCAGTGATGCCTAACACTCTTTGGCTCTGGGTGTTTAGGGCTTTGTCCTCGCAAGGATTTCTCTCTCAAAGGCTTCGAGGTGGGTTGCTCTCAAACGACAAAAGCCGTGCACTAACTCTGAGCAGCCAACCAATTTATGGTGTAGGGGTGGGCTATTTATAGCCACTAGGCAACCCGACCTGATTTGTCCGAAATGACCCTGGGTCACTAAGGAACTGACACGTGTTCCAACGGTCAGATTTCAAACACACACGGCAACTTTACTTGAGCTACAAGCAAAGCTGACTTATCCAGCTCTGGATAAGATTTGCTCTCATTGTCTTCGCTCGAAGACATAGGATTTTGGTTAAGCATCACTTCAGTCATTCTGACTGGTTCACTTGGACCCCACTTAACAGTACGGTGGTTCCTATGACTCAACAAAGAAGAAAAGGAAACAACGAAACAACTAAGTCTTCGCGCTCCATAGTCTTCACGCGATGTCTTCTCTTGTCATAGTCTTCAATGTGAATACCTTCACATACCACCTTTGTCTTCAATGTCTTCATACATTTTTAGGGGTCATCTCCGGTAGGTAAACCGAATCAATGAGGGACTACTACCTGTGTTATCCTGCAATTCTCACAAACACATTAGTCCCTCAACCAGGTTTGTCGTCAATACTCCAAAACCAACTAGGGGTGGCACTAGATGCACTTACAATCTCCCCCTTTTTGGTGATTGATGACAAACTGGTTGAAGTTTTCAACGGGGATAAAAGTATGTGAAATTGTAAAGGATTTAAGTATTGTCTTTGTAAGTAGCAGGAAGGCTCCCCCTGAAGATGTGCATATAAGTATTTTGCCTTTGAATGCAAATGCACAGGGTAGGTTGTACTTGCGGAGCTCCTCTTCTAATTATGAAGACAATTCATCATGCATGAAAGGATATATCGAAGATAATGACATGCATAATGAAAAAAATGGACGTCTGCAAGATGACTTCGTGCGGAATTTATCGTCGCACATGCGGAATTTATCATCGCATCACATAGTGTCGAAAAGGTAGCAGACGACCAACAAGTTTAAGTGTTACAACTCAAAAACGAACCAAATGTTTCAAAAGCAAGAGTTGTAAGCACTTGGAAAATGTAGCAAAAAGTAAAGCAACCACCCATATGGACCCGCTTGAAGACTATCAACTCATATGCTTCTCCCCCTTTTGTCAGTAATGACCAAAAAGGTTTGAAGACACAGAGCTTTCTACTCGTTCCCATGAGGAGTAGGCGAAGCAGCAGGGTCGTCGTTGAGGTCCGGTGGTGCAGAAGAACTTGGTGCAGTGTCGACACGCGCTGAAGTTGGAGGTGGTGAAGTGGCATCATCTTGATCATCGATGACTCTGGCATTCACCGTCGCAGCTGAGGAAGAATAGTCAGAGTCTTCAAGGGAGGGAGTCCGACGCAAGTGAGCATTCCTTGGAGGAGTTGAGTCAAACTTGAATCTTTCTGTGAAGCCATCGTCTTGCAGATCAGCTTCAGCACTAAGCAATGTCAAACTCTTCCAGGACCTCCGACAGGTTTCATGTGTAACAAAGGCATTCTTGGTGGCAAGATTGCGAATGCGATTGACGTCCACCAAGAGGCTTTGCATCTGACGCTTAAGCCAGTCATGATGCTTATCCTGTTTCTGATGTAGAGCGACGAGAAGCTCTCGGTCGTTGAGAACACGAGATCGCTTCCGAGGCCTTTGGGCAATGGTGCTTCCAGTGGCTTCAGTTTGGGCGCGAGGGGCACGTGTGTTGCCAGCCAAGGGATAAACACGAGAGACTGCCTAAACTCCTTCAATGGGCTGGGTGAAGCTTTGACGATCAACATTGTGAAGATAAATTGGATCCTTTGCAGGCTCTGGGTAAATAGCTTCAACAGACAGATCAACCTCTGGCAAGAATACTAGATGATTGCGTGTAGACGGCTAATAGTTGAAGGTAGAGTGAAGCTTGATAAGACGCATTACCCATGGAGCATAGAACTTCAGACCAAAGATGTCGGAGCCAGATGCAGCCAACTGCCTGATGAAGAAGTCTTGAGCATTGAAGCTTATGCCATTGAAGATATAGAAAACCAAAGTCTTCATTGCTCCTTCAAGCTTCGCTGCAGATGAATGTCCTTTGACAGGCCATAGAGTTTTTCTGATGATATGGTAAATGGTGCGGGGCAGATACTCTAGGTCTTCAACAAAGAATTCGTTGGGTATTCAGCGTCGCGTGGCAAAGGCTTCATCATGCTCAGCATTTGGCTCATGTTGGGTTCTGGCTTCTGGAAAATGCTCTCCAAAGCATTCTGGTGTTGTTGACAACCTGGTTCATAATATTCGCCAGGAGTGGGCAGGGCTGTAAGCTCAATGATGTCTTGGGCTTTAGCTTCATGATGAACATCTCCTGTCATCCACTCAAGGATCCAAGTCTTCGGATCCCTGTTGTATCCACGAATGTGGAGGGTAGCATAGAATTGAAGCAGAAGTTCTTCATTCTAGTGTTCCTTGGCAGTCACAAAGTTGAGCAGACCCGCATCATGAAAGAAGTCAAGGTCTTCTTCAAGGCATGGCAGTCCAGCAATGGCTTCACAATCAAGACACATATGTGGGAAGATGCGCCCCTGATTGTACAAGACGCAAGAATAATAGCTTCGCTGCTGATAACTCCAGAATCGATCTGAGGAGATTCTTGGCCTTGTGTAGGGATTCTTGTCACTGTCAAAGAATGTGTTGTGTGCCTTGAATCCATTCAGATTAAACGATCCTGGTGACATTATAGTACCTGGGAACCATGGTAGCCCTGGCTTTGGCTTCTGGACCTGAGGCTTGTGCTCCACATGATAGGCAAATTGAGGGCTGGGAGCAGGTGGAGGAACCAGAATTGGCCAGCGAACTGTAACAAGCTGACCACGATCATATGCTTGCTCGATGGTGTGTGGCCTGGGAGGTGGTACAGGAGCACAGGCATTGGCTTCAAGCTGCAGATTTGCATCAGGTGCAGCATAAGCTTCAGGTGCAGCGACATCTGGCACCACATTAGCTTCAGGCGCCATATTAGCTTCAGCCATGACAATGTCATTGGCTTTAGTGTTGATGTTGGTGGCCGCCTCAGTATTGGTAACCTCCATGTCAGGAGCTGGAGGGTCGGACACGTTCTCCTCGAGAACAACTTCATGGTTTGACAGGGGTGTAGCAACTCTTTCTTCATTGCATGGTTCTTCTTCTTCATCGGCTGATGCAGCCGGAATATCTTCAACCGCTTTGGCTTCAGATTCAGGGATGTTCGCAGTAGGACAGGCTTCAGGAAATACTTCATGTGAAATGGATTGGCGCTCTTCTCCTTCTGGAACACTTGACAATGTGACATGTGGCCTTGGTCCTTTGCGAAGCCTACGAAATGTTGGCGATGCCTGTGGAGATGGAGTTGGTTGGGCCTCAAAGTCTTCATTGTCAATCACCAGAGTGGTGACATGTGGTGGGGGAGTGATTGGTGTTTCTTCATCACGAGGGGATTCTTGAGGGAGATCAGCCCATGAGTCATCCTGAGCAATTGGCGTCAATGGACGACCAATGCTGATGACTTCGTTGTTCGTGAGAACAGGCGATGATACCAAATTGAGCTCTATCTGAGGAAGGAGTTCATCATCTTCAACATTGGCTTGAGGACCAATGTCTTCAGCTGCGGTGGGGTCAACAGCTGGATTCTCTTCAGCTTCAGGAGCCTCTATGTAAGCAGGCTCATGAACTACCAGATGACGTTCTTGATGTGCAGAGGAAGGACGAGCAATAGAAATTGGCTCGACGAAAAGGGGCTCTGTGGAAGCAGCCCAGTCTTTCTTCTTTGTTTTCTTTTTCTTGGTTGGTGGAGCATCATCAGTGGTGGCTTTGGTCTTGCGCTTTCTAGCTTCAGCTTCAGCTGCTCTCGTTTTCTTGAACTCCGAAGCCACTGTGGGGACCTTAGGCTTCGAGCCTGTCATACTGGCCGGGAAGACAATACGAGGTTCTTCCCACCTTGATGCTTCTGGTTCGACCACAGCTGGCTTCTTCTTCTTCTTCTTGGCAGCCATTCTGGGGTCGATGTCTAGTCGCCCCAAGGCCTTGCACTTTTTAGCTTCATTGTATCCTTGAACACATTTGGCAGCGAGATTCTTCATGCGGTCATGAGAACCTTTTGCTTCTTCTCATTTTTGTGGAATGCCTCCTTGAGCTCATGCATCATGACCTTGAAGTTTTGAATGTCTTCAACATTGAGCTTGGCCATGTTCTTCTTGAACTGAGCCTTTTCATAGTCAATTTTGTGCTTTAGCTCAACAATCTTTTGTGAAAGAGCCAGCTCAGGAGCAATGGCTCCGTGGAAGGAGACGCTGAGGCCAATTGGGAGTTGAAGATCATCAAAACTGAGATCTGGGCTATCAAACCACTCATCAATAAACTTGTACAAGATTTCCACATCAAAGAGGGGAAGATCATTGAAGATTTCCGCCTCTTGCTTGCTCTTTATCAATTGTTCAAGAGCGTCATCGCCAAGATCGTCGTCGCTGGACAGATCAATGGCATCATTCTCGTTTCTCAAAACATCAGTAGGGGTCAGTGCTCGACTAGTGGGTTGCATGGGCTTGTTCAACTTGTTAGACTTGGAGATGCGTGAGAGATCTTCAAACTGCACACTGGCTTCAGGCGGTGCAGTGGCCAGAGGCTTCGCCCGTAAGACTTTTGGTGCAGAGAGGGGTTTTGAAGCCTTTGGTTTCTTTTGCTTCACAGGCTTCGATGGTGTAAGCGCTTTGTCAGTATTAGTGTCATCTGCAGGTTGATCCACGTCTACCCCTTGAACAGTTATATGAGTGATGAGACCTTCTAAGTTGTAGAAGGGCCCAACAAGATTGGGTTCAGCTTCACGTGTGCCATCGGCACGTGGCGCAGAGGGGCCTGGGTTGAAGTCTAATCCCAAAGACTTCTTGTTTTCCTTGGCCGAGTTCTTTGCAAACTGAAAGTTGCGCTTGAAGAGATTATCTTCACGACACCATAACAGAGAGGATGGGTCAGCATTAGCAGGATGAGGTCCATGAATCATGCAGGGGTAGAAGCCCTGAGCAATAGCTTCGGACTTCGACTTGGGCTGAAGACCTTTGTATATTATATCTCCCAGGGGCCCTTTATGGAATTCTTCTCAGCATATTCATTGGTGACAAATATGTACTTGAACCATTCCTATGCCCAATGTCTTTGAATCCATTGGATTCGGATCTTGCGTTCTCCATAGGTCTCTTCTGGATCTGACTTGTATAACTCATAGAGATCCGGTGACACGTCCTTAGCAGTGTTTCCATGTTGCTTTCTGCCACCCTTCCTGACTGATTTTTCTGTTGCCATGAATTTTAGACTGAAAGGCTTCAACACTGTCAGAGTCTTCCGTCTACTGGTCAGACAGGAACTGGCTTCAGGAGAATTTATGTGATGCTGTAAGAACTCTGCAAATGAATGCAGACTATGAGAACCAAGGGATTCTCCCACAGACATGTACCTATGACAGCATTAGAGATGCGAGGGAAGGGGAAGAGGTCATATGCATTCTCAGAAGATTTTGAAAATAAATCAGATTTAGAAGACATTGACCTCATAGTGCGAAGACATTCACTCATATGTAGAGAGTTTGTTCCAGATTTGTATGAATCCACGAATAAGTACAAGTGAGGAATCTAACTACTTTGTGAAGCATAAGTGAACATACTAGGCATGCTATGAGATGCAGAACGAGAGAGATCCAATTTTGTAGGAACAGAAACCACTTGCGGTTGAAAAGGATGAATCTATCGGATCAAAAAGACTGTAAAAAGAGTTTTATTTACCACTCGACGAACTGCTAGATAGAGTAGGAGATGAAGCCGAGCAGTTCGATCTTCCGTGCCCTAACTTGGCGACGGAGGACAGCTACGACAACGGTGGAGAAGATGATGTCTGCGGCCGGTGTGATGACGGCATCGGTGAGGTCGCGGCAGCTAAGCGCTTCGTCGCCGGTGTCGTCGAGGGCTAGCAGTGGCGCTAGGTTTGTGCGAGAGAGAGAGAGAGAGAGAGAGAAGTGGAAGAAGAGATAATGACTGGGGGGAGGCGTGTATTTATAGGGACAGGGACGGCACTTCGTTATTACGCAGGTGCCCCTGGCGGTTCACATCTGAAGGACATGTGGCGATCATGCAACACATTGGAGGTTGTTCCACGTTCCCACGCATGCCTGGATTGTCGGGTGGTCGTTCCCGCTTCTCCGGGTTTCAGGCAAAAAGGATTGAGCATTTAAAACAGATTTAATGTTTGTCTCTGTATCTTCTGCTGACAAGGACGCAGCGAAGACATTCGACAGTTTCAATAGAATGCATAGGATTTGGATAGATAGACTTAAGACGGGAGCATAGAAAGGTCAGGGTCCAATCACATTCACTTAGCTCAAAAGATTCAACTAGAAGACATAGCTATAAGTGAATGCTGTAGAGGACAGAAACCAAATCAGTATATTGAAGATAAACATGAAGCCATGTTAACAATGAAGACAAACCAAATGCAAAGAATTTGCAAATGTAACACCAATAGAAAATATTCGAAACAAAAGTTTGGTGGTGGCATTACCCACCGTATAGGAAATATTAGACCCAGACACGGTGCACAATTATCGTGGTGCTCCAAAGTCAAATTCCACGTTAATGTATTCACAATTAGAGTGTAAGTCTTCATTAGGTGAAGATATACGTTACTTCGTGTGTTTGCACATCTAAGTCATCAACATGCATAAGTGTTAGGATGTGTGCATGATCACAGGACATTTGAGGATTCCAAGATATTTAGCTCACACCGCAACTTGCAAAACATTTTCGCATCCAAGGGCTTTGTGAAGATATCTGCTAGCTGCTCTTCAGTGTTGACGTGAATGATATCAATATCTTCCTTCATGACATGATCTCTGAGAAAGTGATGACGGATCTGAATGTGCTTTGTCTTCGAGTGCTGAACTGGGTTGTTGGCAATCTTGATGGCGCTTTCATTGTCGCAGTAGAGTGGCACTTGCTTCAGATGAATGCCATAGTCTTTGAGTGTTTGCTTCATGCATAGAAGCTTAGCGCAGCAATGTATTCAGATTCAGCAGTGGAGAGAGATACACAGTTCTGCTTCTTTTAAGACCAACACACAAGTGATCGTCCCAGAAAGTGACAAGTGCCTGATGTAGACTTGCGATCCACCTTGTCACCAGCATAATCAGCATCCGAGAATCCAACTAGATCAAACTCTGAGCCCTTTGGATATCATAATCCTAGTGTTGGGGTGTAAGCCAAATATCGAAGAATTCGCTTCACAGCTAAGTGATGTGATTCCTTTGGTGCCGCTTGGAATCGGGCACACATGCAAACACTAAGCATGATATCTGGCCTAGATGCACATAAGTAAAGCAAAGAACCAATCATGGAGCGGTATACCTTTTGATCGAACTCTTTTACCATTGGCGTCTAAATCTAGATAACTCTTGGTAGGCATTGGCGTCGTATAACCTTTGTAGTCTTGCATTCCAAACTTCTTCAGGCAATCTTTGAGGTATTTCTCTTGAGATATGAAGATCCAATTGCATTGTTGTTGTATTTGAAGAACAAGGAAGAACTTCAGCTCACCCATCATGGACATCTGATATTGCTCTTGCATCATGTATCCAAACTCATCACTGTATTTCTGATTGGTGCAGCCGAAGATAATGTCATCCACATATATTTGGCACACAAACACTTCACCATCATATGTCTTCGTAAAGAGTGTGGGGACCAGGGAACCAGGTTTGAAGCCTTTGCTCTTTAGGACGTCCTTGAGTGTGTCATACCAAGCACGAGGGGCTTGTTTGAGACCATATAGTGCCTTGTTGAGCTTGTAAACCATGTCAGGATGTTTTGGATCTTCAAAGACAGGCGGTTGTGCAACATACACTTCTTCTTCAATCTTCCCATTGAGAAAAGCACTGTTCACATCCATTTGATACAGAAGAATGCTATGATGATTTGCATAGGCCAGTAGTATGTGTATAGTTTCAAGCCTAGCCACAGGATCAAATGTTTCATCGAAGTCAATTCCTTCAACTTGAGTGTATCCTTCAGCAACTAGACGAGCCTTGTTTCTGACAACTTGACCATGCTCATCTTGCTTGTTGCGATATATCCATTTAGTGCCTATGATATTGTGTTTACGAGGATCAGGGTGCTTGACCAGTTCCCATACATTATTCAGCTCAAACTATTGAAGATCTTCTTGGATAGCTTGAATCCATTCAGGTTCCATGAAGGCTTCATCAACTTTCTTGGGTTCTGATATTGAGACGAATGCAAAGTGTCCATAGAAATTTGCTAGTTGTGTTGCCCTTGATCGAGTGAGTGGACCAGGTGCATTGATGCTATCGATTATCTTCTCAATCTGTACTTCATTTGCAACACGAGGATGAACTGGACGAAGATTTTGCTCTTGCTGATCATTTTCATCGTTTGAAGGATTGTCTTCAGGCTGAGCATTGTCTTCAGGTTGATCAGGTGCAGAGATGATAAGTTCCTCTTCAGGCTGTACTTCAGACGGTATGATTTCTCCAGTTCCCATAAGCTTGATGGATTCACTGGGTGGAATTTCATCTAGCACATTTGGCAGGTTCTCTCTTTGCGAGCCATTAGTCTAATCGAACCGCACATCCACAGTTTCAACCACTTTATAGTGAAAAAGGTTGAAGACTCTATAGGAGTGCGAATCCTTTCCGTAACCAAGCATAAAACCTTCATGTGCTTTCGGTGCAAATTTTGAAGTGTGATGAGGATCCTTGATCCAACACCTGGCACCAAATACTCTAAAGTAACTGACGTTTGGCTTCTTACCGGTGAGGAGTTCATAGGATGTTTTGTTCAGAAGCTTGTGAAGATAAACACAGTTGATGACGTGGCATGCAGTATCAATGGCTTTAGGACAGAATTTTCTTGGTGTCTTGTATTCATCGAGCATCGTCCGAGCCATCTCAATGACTGTTCTATTCTTGCGTTCCATGATGCCATTCTGTTGCGGCGTGTACAGGGCTGAGAACTCATGAGTGATGCCCAATGTATCAAGATAAGTGTCGAGGCCGGTGTTCTTGAATTCAGTGCCATTGTCACTTCTGATGTGCTTGATCTTGATGCCATAGTTGTTCATGGCTCGATTGGCGAAGCGTCTGAAGACATCCTGCACTTCAGTCTTGTAGATAATTATATGCACCCATGTATATCTTGAATAATCATCAACAATGACGAAGCCATAGAGACAAGCAGTAGTAGTAAGAGTTGAGTAGTGAGTAGGGCCAAAGAGGTCCATGTGTGGCAGTTCGAAGGGTTGAGTCGTTGTCATGATTGTCTTCGAGGGATGCTTGGCCCTCGTCATCTTTCCAGCTTCGCAGGCACCGCATGAGTGATCCTTCTTGAACTTAACGCCCTCGATGCCTATGACGCGCTTCTTCTTCGCAAGAGTATGCAAGTTCCTCATGCCAGCATGCCCTAGCCTCCGATGCCGGAGCCAGCACTCTGAAGCTTTTGCAAGAAGACATACGGCAAGTTGTGGTCCTGCTGAGAAATCTACCATGTACAAATCATCTTTCCGATTCCCTTCAAAGACTAGAGACTTGTCAGATTCCATTAGAACAAGACAACAATATTTTCCAAATATCACAATCATGTTTAAATCGCAAAGCATTAAGACAGACATTAAGTTGAAACCAAGGGATTCAACAAGCATCACTTTATCCATGTGCTGATCCTTTGAGATTGCAACTCTACCTAGACCCAATACCTTGCTTTTACCAGTATCAGCAAATGTGATGTGACTTTTGTCAGATGGACATAAGGTTGAGTCCATGAGAAGACTTCGTTCGCCAGTCATGTGATTAGTACATCCAATATCAATAATCCATTCTGAAGCAGCTGGTGTCATACCCTATAGTGCAGTTAGGGGGACAGGCTTCACGAAGAGCATTGTGAAGCATAAACATTTGACAAGCAAGTCGATTATGAAAGCTTAGATCGAGGTTAGGACTGATAGGAAAAATAGCAAGCGACTCAGGAACAAAATACATAATAAGACTGTCGGTGTCAAAACCGGTGGATCTCGGGTAGGGGGTCCCGAACTGTGCGTCTAAGGCGGATGGTAACAGGAGGTAGGGGACACGATATTTTACCCAGGTTCGGGCCCTCTTGATGGAGGTAAAACCCTACATCCTGCTTGATTATACTTGATAATATGGGTATTACAAGAGTTGATCTACCACGAGATCGGAGAGGCTGAACCCTAGAAGCTAGCCTATGATATGATTGTATGTTGTCCTACGGGCTAAAACCCTCCGGTTTATATAGACACCGGAAGGGGCTAGGGTTACACAAGGTCGGTTACAAAGGAGGAGATATACATATCCGTATTGCCTAGCTTGCCTTCCACGCCAAGTAGAGTCCCATCCGGACACGGGACGAAGTCTTCAATCTTGTATCTTCATAGTCCAACAATCCGGCCAAAGGATATAGTCCGGCTGTCCAGAGACACCCTAATCCAGGACTCCCTCAGTAGCCCCTGAATCAGGCTTCAATGACGATGAGTCCGGCGCGCTGTGTTGTCTTCGGCATTGCAAGGCGGGTTCCTCCTCCGAATACACCACCGTAGAGAGAATAACATTTCCACAAATCTAATATCCTGACACGTTTTGGCAGCATGACATCATGTCATGACCCGGTAATTATTCGAACCGTTTTTCTTTAACCAGCCCCACACATAACGCGAGGCGGTTTCTTGACACGTCTTGTCAAAGCAGAGATTGTGTTCCCCTTATTACGGGATTCTCATCAATACAAACATGGGTAACCCAACCGCACCATCAATTACGCTGCTTGGGGGATAAGTGAGTTTTACCAGGCTAGTGGGGGCGCATAGTTTAGTCCGCCCTTATAAAGGGATAAGATCTCACCTTTTTCTACCCACGCCTTCTTCCTCCTTGCTCATCCATTCTCGCGCAGTCGAGCTCCAGCGCCCAAGTCTGCATCCTCCTCCTCAACTCTCTCCAAACATGTCCGGAGCGGAGGCAAGTGGATGGCCTCCTCCGTCATGGAGGGGCGCATCAAAAAGTTACGTGGAGCCGGATACTTAGCCACGGACATCACACACCGGCCGCCACCCGCGGGGCAGGTCGTCCCTACCCCGGAACATCACGAAAGGGTGGTTTTCCTCCCCCACTTCATCCGCGGATTGGGGTTTCCCCTCCATCCATTCGTCCACGACCTCATGTTCTACTACGGGCTGGACTTTCATGATCTGGCCCCGAATTTCATCCACAACATCTCGGCGTTCATCATCGTGTGTGAGGCTTTCCTCCGCATCCGGCCCCACTTCGGCCTATGGCTGAAGACCTTCAATATCAAGCCGAAGGTTGTAGGCGGCCAACAAGCGGAATGCGGCGGAGCCATGGTGGGCAAAATGCCCAATGTTGCATGGCTCGAGGGCTCCTTCGTGGAGACCGTAAAGGGGTGGCAATCGCGGTGGTTCTACATCACCGAGTCACGCAACACCAACTGGGTGGCGGCCCCCGACTTTTGATCCGGAATCCCCATGCGGCTCACTTCCTGGAAGGAGAAGGGCCTGTCTTGGGGTTCATCGGTGGAGCTGGACGGACTCCAGAAGTGTATCCGGAACATGACAAGCAAGAAACTTAAGCTCGTCAACATAGTCCAGGTCATGCTCTTCCGCCGGATCCTCCCGTGTCAACAACGAGATTTCAACTTATGGGAGTTCGACCTGGCCCGGCACCAGATCTAAGCGAGCTCTTCGACACGACGCACAAAGACATCTGGAGGGTGCTGTTCAAGGGCGCCGAGGTCCCTCCCTCTCTCACCGAGGACCGCGGGCTAAGCGCGAAACGCCCTGCGAATCCGGTAAGTTATGTACACCTGGTAGGATATTTATTTCCCATAGCTTAACCATGTGTGGGGTCTGAGCTCCCATGCCTTTAACAGGACAGGGTGGAGGCATCAGAGCAGATTGACTGTCCGGCCCCTCTGCCTGAAGACACTGCGGACGCTCTCCTGATGGAGATGCGGACTCCGGCTCCTTATGAGGTGCCGGATAAGACCAAGAAGAAGGCCAAGGGAACCTGAAAGAGTTCCCGGCGCCAGGTGGTATCGAACTCATCGTCCGATAATTCCGAGACGCACTCCTCCCACGAAAACGAAGAGGAGGAAGATGAAGATGCTCCCCCTCCAGCCGGGGAGACAAGAAAAGGAAGGCCTCCCCCACCGGGGAGGCCGAAGGGTCCAAGAAAGGAAGGACTCTCCTTCCGGACTGCTCCACCGCCGCCGCCGAGGGCGAAGACGAGTGGCTGCTCAGGGCCAAGCCCCTGGCGACGTCGTAAGTATTCAGATACCAGAGTAACTCATAGCATACCTTTGTCGCACTGCTTCTCCTAACGCCGAATATGATTATGCAGACCGCCCCAAGCCCGTATCGACGTATCCTTGTCGGACGGTTCCTTGGACTCGTCGGATATGGATAGCGATCCACTTCCGACCGCCTCCTCCCCTTTCCCTACAGACAATGCCGAGGTATTGTCTCAAGGGGCACCGAGCCGGGGGGAGACAGTCCCGGAGGTGCCTCAAGGCGACCTTTCGGACTCTAGGAGCAAAGGGAGCAAGGCTCCCGGGGACTCCAAGTTCGGCTCTCGGTCGAACACTGCGCTAAAACCTCCAGTTGTTCCGGACTCGGGCAGGCGGCCCCTTCCAAAAGGTGTAAGATGCCCGTGCCGGTGACCTCTGTCCATCTAGAGGCACTGGACAACCTGCTGGGAGCGCTTCGCGGCGCTTCCATCAACGAAGAGCACCGCACTATTATGAGTGCGGTGATCAAGAAGGTTCAGTCCGCCAAGAGCGGACTGACTGAAGCCTGTGCCAGCCTTCTAACAAGCTTTGAGGTAAGTATTTAAAATATAGGAAAAATATTACCGCATAGACAGTAGCCCCTGATGCTCTGTTTGGTGTTCACAAAGAAAAGCCGAATAGAGGATCGAATAATATCTGCAGGAGTCTAATATAAGTATGTCTATATGCGTATGCAGGCTTCGCTGCTGACCTCTGCCGCACTGACTGCGGAGGTCGCCGTACTAAAGCAGGACCTCCGAGAAAGATCTCGGCCTTACCAAGAGGCAGCTTGAGGAGAACAAAGGTAAGTAATACCTTGTCTATATATATATATATATATATATATATATACAAAAAAGATGCGATTGCGAAATGACAGGATCATCATGAATGTGCCAGGGGCCATGACCGAAGTGGCGACCCTAAAGCAAGCGATGTCCGAGGCCGAAGACAAAGCGGCCAAGGAGCGCACCGAGCGGGGAAAGCAACAGGCACGGGTGGGCGAGGTGCAGCAAGAGCTCCAAGCTCTCATGACGAAGCACGAGGCGTTGGAGCTTGACTCGAAGACGCGAGAGTCTGAGCTTGCCACGGCCCTTGAGAGCGCAAAGAATGCCAAGGCTGAAGCCCAAAAGGCCCTCCAGGAGATTGAGGCGATGAGGAAGATAGCGGCGGGTAAGGCATTCAATATGCAAAGCAAGCATGTGAAAGTAAATTACTTGTTACTTACCCGAGTCTGGAGCTCTCCAGGAGCATTCGCAGATTTGCCCCGCAATGTGTCGGACACCGCGAAGTTTTACCAGACCGAGGAGGGAAGCTCGACGGAGAAGCTTTTCTGGTCTCAGTATACTGGGACCGAACACCCGATGCCTATGAGCGATCAGCTGAACCAACTGGTCGAGCTGCACAAGGTGGCCGAACAGGCCATGAGGGGCCTTATAGTCCGGATGTGGCCTGGCGACACCCTTCCCAATAGCTACTTTGGCCTGGTGAGGCGGCTTATGGATGCCTGCCCATGGCTGGAGGCCATAAAGCAGTCCGTCTGCATCGAGGGTGCACGCCGAGCCTTTGCCCGTGCGAAGGTGCACTGGGCCAAGATGGACACTGAGAAGCTGGTGAAGGAGGGGCCACCGCAGGGCAAGGAGCATCGCCACCCCGAGATGTATTATGAAGGTGTCCTGTAGGGTGCCCATCTTGTAGCGGACGAGTGTGCGAAAGATGTAATATTTGAATGAACTTGCTCATGTGATCCTGTAGTATGAAAACTTGTTCATATGCGCTATGCAACGCTTGTTTGAATTTAAAATATTACCTTATGTGTGGCTGTTTATCAAATCTGAGAGATGGCTAGTCGTCGGCTTCTGCCCCCATGCCATGAGTGCTGGGGTGTTCGGGATAAACATGAGCACTCTTTTTCCCATTTTTGGGTCCTTCGAGGGAGGTGCTCAGCACAACGAACAAGGCAATCAGACTATAATGCTTTATCACTCTCACTTAGCCATAGAATTCTATAATTTTAAATTTTGGCGAAGCCCCTAGTATTTGGAAGGCCGAATTCGGGGCGTTATACACGCCTTAAGCCGGACAAAGCCTACTCCTCGCTCTAAGCGGCATAAGTCTTTAGGGACTCGAAACCTCTCGAACAGCGACCAGTCTCTCGCCTTATCATGACAGTCAGTTTTAGCTTTCTCTATTGAGGTGCTTAGCCCAGCTGAACCGGGGAACAATCGCAGTAGTTCTCCCAGTGCTACCTTGGCCGGTATAGCGGAACATAAGGTACCAAAACATGGGAGCCGGGCAAACCCAACTATTGACCCAAGACATGATTCGAAGCTGATGCATATAATGCTATAAGTTTGGGGTGCCGCACTGTCGAAAGTGTTCGGACTTCTCACGCCGTATTATGGAGTATGCTTAAGCCCCTGGCATATTGGCCGTACCAGTGTGTACGGGTGCTGAATGTCATGAATGAACATATATATAAAAAAAGAAGGATAGAGAATGCGATAATAGTCTAGCGCTATGCATTGTTTATTCAAAAAGGTGCGTTAAAGCAGAATGATACAAGTAGTGCGATAAGCAAAAAGTATGACTATTTGACATGTCCCCTCCAAGGGCAAGCTGAGGATTGGTATGTAAAGCAGGTATTTCACTCGTTGTCAGAGACCACCTGGGAGTTCTGTGGTGCGACGTAGCTTTCTGCCTCCTTGGTTGTTGCATCATGTGTCCGGCAACCGTACTGCTGGACGGGGTTTCCAGAGATTCAAGTCCTGAAAGAGAAAAAAAATAATAAGGCGGGAAGCCCCTAGTGCGGTTGAGCCGCGTCTTGGGGCGTGCCATAGTCGTGCCCCCTCCCCACCTGTGCCCATGGTATTTTTAATGCATAATTATGTACACATGGCACGGATTTCGCCGTTTGGCTGGTACTGGGGTGGGGGCCGCATTGTTATGCGAGCTCGGAACGTGCCAGGCGGTCTTGTTGCTGATTACTCCGGGCGCGCTTGAAGGTGTCCGGGTCTTGAATCGCCGAACTGGTGGATTTTCTTAAGAGGCTGCTTTGTGCTTCTGCTGCGAGGGCCGCCGTGTGCTCCTCCGTGTGGAGAGAGCGCTTTATGTTTCCATTGACTGTGATGACCCCCCGAGGTCCTGGCATCTTGAGCTTGAGGTACGCATAATGCGGTACCGCATTGAATCTTGCAAATGCGGTTCGCCCGAGCAGTGCATGATAGCCACTGTGGAACGGGACTATATCGAAGATTAACTCCTTGCTTCGGAAGTTATCCGGGGATCCGAAGACCACTTCTAGCGTGACTGAGCCCGTGCAATGGGCCTCTACACCTGGTTTGACGCCTTTAAAGGTTGTTTTTGTGGGTTTGATCCTTGAGGGGTCTATGCCCATTTTGTGCACCGTGTCCTGATAAAGCAGGTTCAGGCTGCTGCCACCGTCCATAAGGACTCGAGTGAGGTGAAATCCGTCGATGATTGGGTCTAAGACCAGTGCGGCGAATCCGCCATGACGGATACTAGTGTGGTGGTCCCTGTGATCAAAGGTGATCGGACAGGAGGACCATGGGTTGAACTTTGGGGCGACTGGCTCCAACGCATATACGTCCCTTAGCGCACGCTTCCGCTCCCTCTTGGGGATGTGGGTTGCGTATATCATGTTCACCATCCGCACTTGTGGGGGGGAACCTCTTCTGTCCTCCGGTGTTCGGCTACCAGGCTCCTCCTCGTCATTGCTATGTGACCCCTTATCTTTGTTTTCGGCATTTAACTTGCCGGCCTACTTGAACACCCAACAATCCATGTTGGTGTGGTTGGTTGGCTTGTCTGAGGTGCCGTGTATTTGACATGAGCGATCGAGTATACGGTCCAAACTGGACGGGCCCGGAGTGCTTCTTTTGAATGGCTTTTTCCGCTGACCGGGTTTAGAGCCTCTGAATCCGGCATTGACTGCCGTATCCTCGGTATTGTCACTGTTAATGCGGCGCTTATGTTTGTTGCGACGTGACCTGCCATGGTTCTTTGATGTGTTATTGCTGCGAGCCAGCCAGCTGTCTTCTCCCGCGCAAAAGAGGGTCATGAGTGTCGTGAGGGCTGCCATAGATTTTGGCTTTTCCTGGCCAAGGTGTCGGGCGAGCCACTCATCGCGGATGTTGTGCTTAAAAGCTGCTAGGGCCTCTGCATCCAGACAGTCGACGATTTGATTTTTCTTTGTTAGGAACCGTGTCCAGAATTGCCTGGCCGATTCCTCTGGTTGCTGAATTATGTGGCTCAAGTCATTGGCATCTGGTGGTCGCACATAAGTGCCCTGGAAGTTGTCAAGGAATGCGGCTTCCGGATCTTCCCAACAGCCAATGGATTCTGCTGGCGGGCTGTTGAGCCAATGCCGAGCTGGTCCTTTGAGCTTGAGTGGGAGGTATTTGATGGCGTGTAGATCATCACCGCGGGCCATGTGGATGTGCAGGAGGAAATCCTCGATCCATACCGCAGGATCTGTTGTGACGTCGTATGATTCTATATTTACGGGTTTGAAACCCTCTGGGATTTGATGATCCATTACTTCGTCTGTGAAGCATAGGGGGTGTGCGGCGCCTTTGTACTGGGCTATATCACGACGCAGCTCAAGTGAGTCTTGTTCGCTGTGTTCGGCCTGGCCGGACTTACCTTTACTGTATCCGGCGTGACGGTTATTGTCTCGCATAGCGGCACGCCCTCGCGATCCGTAGATCGATCTTGCGTGTTTTGCTTTGTCCTCCAATACGTCTCGCAGGTCTGGCGTATTTCCCCATGTCTTGACATTTTTATTTGAGTGGCGTCAAGGTGCGGGCTGAACTTTTGGCTGGAATGCCTCTTTGTCGCGGCCACGAGGTGGCCGATCAGCCGCATCATACGGTGGAGATGTAGGTTTTGGTGCTTCCTCGTCCAGTCGGGGTAGCAACCTGCGCTTTGGGTAACTCTTGGAGGGGCGTTCGAGTTTATATTCCTCGGCCGCAAGGACTTCAATCCATCTGTCAGCTAGCAAATCTTGATCAGCTTGAAGCTGTTGTTGCTTTTTCTTAAGGCTATTTGTCGTGGCTATAAGCCGGCGCTTGAAGCGCTCTTGTTCGATGGGATCCTCAGGCACGATGAATTCTTCATCGTTGAGGCTTGCCTCGTCTTCGGAGGGAGGCATGTAATTATCATCCTCCGCTTCTCCATCTGCCTCTCTCTCGGGAGGGCTGGTTTCTCCATCCTCCTGCCCTAAATCTTACTAGAGGGGATTGTTTTCATCTTCGGCACTGTCCGGAGTGTTATTATTTCCCGTGCCGGTGTCACCGCTTTGCTTTGGCGAGACTTAGAGCGGCGCCGCTGACGTCGGCGCTTGGGTTGCTTCTTGGAGGGGTCATCCTCCGTTGTCCCGTCGCCATTGCCTTGTTTGGGTGTGTCCACCATATATATATCATATGATGAGGTGGATGTCCAGTGCCCTGTGGGCAGTGGTTCCTCTTCATCTCCCGCATCGTCGTCCATACCATCGATGTCTTCGGAGTCGAAGTTGAGCATGTCGGTTAAGTCGTTGATAGTGGCCACTAAGTGGGTGGTGGGTGGGCGGCGAATTTCTTCGTCATCCGCATCCCAATCCTGCCGGACATAGTTCGGCCAGGACTCTCCTGACAAGGAGAGAGACCTTAATGAGTTCAGTATGTCGCCGGAGGGCGAGTGCTGAAAAATATCCGCGGAGGTAAACTCCATGATCGGCGCCCAATCGCATTCGATAGGCATGGGCGCAGGCGGTTCGGAGTCCGTGGCCGGGGAGGAATCCGGTAGTTCGGCGTCACGGCTCTCATGAAGGGTAAGGTCGATACTCGGCTCGATAGCCGACGAGAGTGCGGCCTCCGTGGCGGGGTCTATCCACCCGTCCATGGCTGGTGCAACTGGCTCCGAATTGAGGGTCGGAGCAGTAGCCGGCGCGATCTCCTGGACAATGTCCGATGGCAGAGCTAAACCATGCTCATCGTGACCGCATGGCGCACTAAGCAGGGGCTTGAATCCGTCGTAGATCAAGTCTCCACGGATATCGGCCGTGTAGTTTAAGCTTCCAAACCTGACCTGATGGCCAGGGGCGTAACTCTCGATCTGCTCCAGATGACCAAGCGAGTTGGCCCGTAGCGCGAAGCAGCCAAATACAAAGATCTACCCGGGGAGAAAAGTCTCACCCTGGACTACATCGCTATCGATGATCGAAGGAGCCATCAAGCCTAACAGTGACGACACAGAAGAACTCTCAATGAAAGCACCAATGTCGGTGTCAAAACCGGCGGATCTCGAGTAGGGGGTCCCGAACAGTGCGTCTAAGGCGGATGGTAACAGGAGGCAGGGGACACGATGTTTTACCCAGGTTCGGGCCCTCTTGATGGAGGTAAAACCCTACATCCTGCTTGATTATACTTGATAATATGGGTATTACGAGAGTTGATCTACCACGAGATCGGAGAGGCTAAGCCCTAGAAGCTAGCCTATGGTATGATTGTATGTTGTCCTACAGACTAAAACCCTCCGGTTTATATAGACACCGGAAGGGGCTAGGGTTACACAAGGTCGGTTACAAAGGAGGAGATATACATATCCGTATTGCCTAGCTTGCCTTCCACGCCAAGTAGAGTCCCATCCGGACACGGGACGAAGTCTTCAATCTTGTATCTTTATAGTCCAACAATCCGGCCAAAGGATATAGTCCGGCTGTCCGGAGACCCCCTAATCCAGGACTCCCTCAGTAGCCCTTGAATTAGGCTTCAATAATGATGAGTCCAGCGCGCAGTGTTGTCTTCGGCATTGCAAGGCGGGTTCCTCCTCCGACTACACCACGGAAGAGTTTGAGTACAAGGATAGTGTCCGCCCCTGCAAAATAAGTTCCACATACCACCGTAGAGAGAATAACATTTCCACAAATCTAATCTGCTGACACGTTTTGGCAGCATGACATCATGTCATGGCCCGGTAATTATTCGAACCGTTTTTCTTTAACTAGCCCCACACATAATGTGAGGCGGTTTCTTGACACGTCTTGTCAAAGCAGAGATTGTGTTCCCCTTATTACGGGATTCTCATCAATACAGACGTGGGTAACCCAACCGCACCATCAATTACGGTGCTTGGGGGATAAGTGAGTTTTACCAGGCTAGTGGGGGCGCATAGTTTAGTCCGCCCTTATAAAGGGATAAGATCTCACCTTTTTCTACCCACACCTTCTTCCTCCTTGCTCATCCATTCTCGCGCACTCGAGCTCCAGCGCCCAAGTCTGCATCCTCCTCCTCAACTCTCTCCAAACATGTTCGGAGCGGGAGGCAAGTGGATGGCCTCCTCCGTCACGGAGGGGCACATCAAAAAGTTACGTGGAGCCGGATACTTAGCCGCGGACATCACGCACCAGCTGCCAGCCGCGGGGCAGGTCGTCCCTACCCCGGAACCTCACGAAAGGGTGGTTTTCCTCCCCCACTTTGTCCGCGGATTGGGGTTTCCCCTCCATCCATTCGTCCGCGACCTCATGTTCTACTACGGGCTGGACTTTCATGATCTGGCCCCGAATTTCATCCTCAACATCTTGGCGTTCATCGTCGTGTGCGAGGCTTTCCTCCGAATCCGGCCCCACTTCGGCCTATGGCTGAAGACCTTCAATATAGAGCCGAAGGATGTAGGCGGCCAACAAGCGGAATGCGGCAGAGCCATGGTGGGCAAAATGCCCAACGTTGCATGGATCGAGGGCTCCTTCGTGGAGACCGTAAAGGGGTGGCAATCGCGGTGGTTCTACATCACCGAGCCGTGTGATACGAACTGGGTGGCGGCCCCCGACTTTCGATCCGGAATCCCCACGCGGCTCACTTCCTGGAAGGAGAAGGGCCTATCCTGGGGTTCATCGGTGGAGCTGGACGGACTCCAGAAGTGTATCCGGAACATGACAAGCAAGAAACTTAAGCTTGTCAACATAGTCCAGGTCATGCTCTTTCGCCAGATCCTCCCGTGTCAACAACGGGATTTCAATTTATGGGAGTTCGACCCGGCCCGGCACCAGACTCTAAGTGAGCTCTTCGACACGACACACAAAGACGTCTGGAGGGTGCTGTTCAAGGGCGCCGAGGTCCCTCCCTCTCCCACCGAGGACCGCGGGCTAAGCACGAAACGCCCTGCGAATCCGGTAAGTTCTGTACACCTGGTAGGATATTTATTTCCCATAGCTTAACCATGTGCGGGGTCTGAGCTCCCATGCCTTTAACTGGACTGGGTGGAGGCATCGGAGCAGATTGACTGTCCGGCCCCTCTGCCCGAAGACACTGCGGACGCTCTCCTGACGGAGATGCGGACTCCGGCTCCTTATGAGGTGCCGGATAAGACCAAGAAGAAGGCCAAGGGAACCTGAAAGTGTTCCCAGCGCCAGGTGGTATTGGACTCATCGTCCTATAATTCCGAGACGCACTCCTCCCACAAAAATGAGGAGGAGGAAGATGAAGATGCTCCCCCTCCAACCGGGGGAGACAAGAAAAGGAAGGTCGCCCCAATCGGGGAGGCCGAAGGGTCCAAGAAAGGAAGGACTCTCCTTCCGGACTGCTCCACCACCGCCGCCAAAGGTGAAGACGAGTGGCTGCTCAGGGCCAAGCCCCTGGCGAAGTCGTAAGTATTTGGATACCAGAGTAACTCATAGCATACCTTTGTCGCACTGCTTCTCCTAACGCCGAATATGATTATGCAGACCGCCCCAAGCCCGTATCGACGTATCCTCGTCGGACGGTTCCTTGGACTCGTCGGATATGGATAGCGATCCACTTCCGACCGCCTCCTCCCCTTGCCCTACAGACAATGCCGAGGTATTGTATCAAGGGGCATCGAGCTGGGAGGAGACAGTCCCGGAGGCGCCTCAAGGCGACCTTCCGGACTCTAGGAGCAAAGGGAGCAAGGCTCCCGGGGACTCCAAGTTTGGCTCTCAGCCAGACTCGGGCAGCCGGCCCCCTTCCAAAAGGGGTAAGATGCCCGTGCCGGTGACCTCTGTCCATCCAGAGGCACCGGACAACCTGCTGGGAGCGCTTCGCGGTGCTTCCATCGACGAAGAGCACCGCACTATTATGAGTGCGGTGATCAAGAAGGTTCAGTCCGCCAAGAGCGGACTGACTGAAGCCTGTGCCAGCCTTCTAACAGGGTTTGAGGTAAGTATTTAAAATATATAAAAAATATTACCGCATAGACAGTAGCCCCTGATGCTCTGTTTGGTGCTCACAAAGAAAAGCTGAATAGAGGATCGAATAGTATCTGCAGGAGTCTAATATAAGTATGTCTATATGTGTATGCAGGCTTCGCTACTGACCTCTGGCGCACTGACTGCGGAGGTCGCCGTACTGAAGCAGGACCTCCGAGAAAGAGCTCGGCCTTACCAAGAGGCAGCTCGAGGAGAACAAAGGTAAGTAATACCTTGTCTATATATATATATATATATATATATATATATATATATATATATATATATACAAAAACGATGCGATTGCGAAATGACAGGATCATCATGAATGTGCCAGGGGCCACGACCGAAGTGCGACCCTAAAGCAAGTGATGTCCGAGGCCGAAGACAAAGCGGCCAAGGAGCGCACCGAGCGGGAAAAGCAAGAGCCACGGGTGGGCGAGGTGCAGCAAGAGCTCCAAGCTCTCATGACGAAGCACGAGGCGTTGGAGCTTGACTCGAAGACGCGATAGCCGATGAGAGTGCGGCCTCCGTGGCGGGGTCTATCCACCCGTCCATGGATGGCGCAACTGGCTCCAAATTGAGTGTCGGAGCGGTAGCCGGCGTGATCTCCTGGACACTGTCCGATGGCAGAGCTAGGGTTACACAAGGTCGGTTACAAAGGAGGAGATATACATATCTGTATTGCCTAGCTTGCCTTCCACGCCAAGTAGAGTCCCATCCGGACACGGGATGAAGTCTTCAATCTTGTATCTTCACAGTCCAACAATCCGGCCAAAGGATATAGTCTGGCTGTCCGGAGACCCCCTAATCCAGGACTCCCTCAAAGACCATTTGGGCATTTGATCTTGTGCCCTACAAGATGTTTTAGGTCCCTAGCAATAGCTTCAGACGCATTTGATTTTCGGCTGGAGACCTTTCACTGCAAAAAAGAGTTAAGCTTTCTTAGCCACCCACATTTTCAAGGGTGGCTTCGAAGCAATGAGTCTAAGTGCAGCATCTGAGAACTTTGGCTTTGAAGCCCTGGCAAATAGTTTTGTAGGAGGTGAATAATACTTATAGGAATAAGCAGAGTAGTTCTTGGTCTTACGAACATGGCGGTTCGATGAAACACGCTCATATTCATAGGCCTGGGTATGATTTCCCTACAAAACATTTGTGTTAGTGCGACTCAGGTGAGTCCTCTGTCTGTATGAAGCCTTTGGACCATATGAAGCCTGCGGTCTGGGGTTTGTCTTCTTCCCTTGTAATGTCATGACAAAATTCACAGGAAGATTCTCCAGACACTTTTTGGGCACCCAGACTTTCTTCATAGGTGGCCCATTCCTGCAGTTAATACCAATATACCTGGCAAACACTTCACCATTTTGATTCTTAAATAGTTTATAGTTTGCATCAAAGGATTCATCAATGATAATAGGATTAGCACAAGTGAAGCCAGATAGGGTAGATGGATCCACTGAAGGTTCTTTGCAGCAACCCATGTGGTTTTGGGGTACTGCTCAGGCTTCCAGTAAGAGCCATCAACATTCATTTTCCTTTCGAACCCAACAACCTCTTTCCTAGGGTTTTGGTTCAGAATCTGCCTTTTGAGGACATCACATAGTGTCTAATGCCCTTTGAGACTTTTGTACATCCCTATTTCAAGCAATGTCTTCAACCTAGCATTTTTATCAGCAATAGCAGTGGCATCCTCAGCAGAGGGGTTAGTTACCACATCAACAATTGAAGATATTGCAACAGTAGCAGCAGTAGAAAATTCAGCAACAGAAGCAGCGTTATCACGCTCAAGGCATTAAAGACATGGTGGTTCAAATCCTTCCTGAGCGGGGCTGATCTGTTTAGCGCGAAGTGACTCGTTTTCCTTTTGAAGATCTTCATGAACCGCTCTCAATTTATCAAGTTCTTGCTTCCTTTGAAGATAATCATATGAAAGCTTTTCATGAGTTGCTGAGAGCATTTCAGGACGACTTTCAAGTTCCTCATACTTAACATGAAGATTTTTTATGTCTTCAATTAAGGACTGAGATCGAGTCATTTCAGCATCCAACAGGTCATCGCTTTTGTCTAACAGTTTTTGAATATGTTCCATAGCTTTTTGTTGTTCAGTTGCAATTTTAGCAAGTGTTTTGTAGCTAGGTTTGGAACCACAGTCGGAGTCATCTTCACTGGATGTTTGATAGTGAGCATTGCGTGAGTTTACCTTGGCACCGCGTGCCATGAAGCAGTAGGTGGGAGCGGAGTTGTCCTTGTCATCAGCATCGGCGTCGGTGATTAAGTCATTGTCTTCGGTGTTGAAGATGGACTTGGCAACGTACGCTGTAGCCAGACTTGCAACGCCAGAGTCGGACTCCTCCTCAGACTCCACCTCCGCCTCCTCAGAAGCAGACTCCTCCTCTGAATCCATTTCCTTGCCAACAAACGCACGAGCCTTGCCAGACAAGCTCTTCTTGTGTGATGAAGACTTTGAGGAAGACTTGGAAGAAGACTTTGAGTATTTCTTCTTCTTCTTGTCGTCAGAATCATATTCCTTGCTCTTCTTCTTCTTCTTCTTCTTCTTCTTCTTCTTGTTCTCATTGTCCCACTGCGGACACTCAGAGATGTAGTGACCAGGTTTATTGCACTTGTGGCATGTTCTCTTCTTGTAGTCATGAGCAGAAGCTTCATCATTCCTTGAGCTTGATCGTGAAGACTTTCTGAAGCTTTTCTTCTTGGTGAATTTTTGGAACTTCTTCACAAGCATAGCAAGCTCCTTTCCAATGTCTTCAGGATCATCGGAACTGCAGTCAGATTCTTCTTCAGATGAGGTGACAGCTTTTGCCTTCAAGGCCCGAGTTCGGCCATAGTTGGGACCGTAGATATCTCTTTTCTCAGAAAGCTGAAACTCATGTGTGTTGAGCCTTTCAAGTATGTCAGACGGATCGAGTGTCTTGAAGTCAGGGCGTTTTTGAATCATCAGTGCTAGGGTGTCAAATGAGCTGTCAAGTGATCTCAGGAGTGTCTTGACGATTTCATGCTTGGTGATCCCAGTAGCGCCGAGAGCTTGAAGCTCATTTGTGATGTCAGTAAGGCGATCAAACGTGAGCTGAACATTCTCATTGTCATTTCTCTTGAAGCGGTTGAAGAGGTTGCGAAGGACACTGATCCTTTGATCTCTCTGGGTTGAGACTGTTGGAAATATGCCCTAGAGGCAATAATAAAAGTATTATTATATTTCAATGTTCATGATAAATGTCTTTTATTCATGCTATAACTGTATTATCCGGAAATCGTAATACACGTGTGAATACTTAGACCACAATATGTCCCTGGTAAGCCTCTAGTTGACCAGCTCGTTGTGATCAACAGATAGTCATGGTTTCCTGACTATGGACATTGGATGTCGTTGATAACGGGATCACATCATTAGGAGAATGATGTGATGGACAAGACCCAATCCTAAGCATAGCATAAAAGATCGTGTAGTTCGTTTTGCTAGAGCTTTGCCAGTGTCAAGTATCTCTTCCTTCGACCATGAGATCGTGTAACTCCCGGATACCGTAAGAGTGCCTTGGGTGTATCAAACGTCACAACGTAACTGGGTGACTATAAAGGTGCATTACAGGTATCTCCGAAAGTAGCTATTGGGTTGACACGGATCGAGACTGGGATTTGTCACTCCGTATGACGGAGAGGTATCTCTGGGCCCACTCGGTAATGCATCATCATTATGAGCTCAATGTGACCAAGGTGTTGGACACGGGATCATGCATTACGGTACGAGTAAAGTGACTTGCCGGTAACGAGACTGAACAAGGTATTGGGATACCAACGATCGAGTCTCGGGCAAGTAACGTACCGATTGACAAAGGGAATTGCATACAGGGTTTGATCGAATCCTCGACATCGTGGTTCATCCGATGACAACATCGAGGAGCATGTGGGAGCCATCATGGGTATCCAGATCCCGCTGTTGGTTATTGACTGAGAGCGTCTCGGTCATGTCTGCATGTCTCCCGAACCCGTAGGGTCTACACACTTAAGGTTCGGTGACGCTAGGGTTATTAGGAAGACTAGTATGTGACTACCGAATGTTGTTCGGAGTCTCGGATGGGATCCTGGACGTCACGAGGAGATCCGGAAGGGTCCGGAGGTAAAGATTTATATATGGGAAGTTGTCAAACGGACACCGGGAAGTTTCGGGGTCATACCGGTATTGTACCGGGGCCACCGGAAGGGTTCCGGGGGTCCACCGGGAGGGGCCACCCCTCCCGGGGGGCCACATGGGCTGCGTGGGGCAGGGAGCCAGCCCCTGGTAGGCTGGCCGCACCCCCCTCCCTTGGGCCCATGCGCCTAGGGTTGAGGGGGAACCCTAGAGGGGGCGCCCCCCTTGGCTTGGGGGGCAAGCCACCCTCTCCCCTCTCCCCTAGGCCGCCGCACCCCCCCTAGATGGGTTCTAGGGGGCCGGCCTCCTTCTCCCTTCCCCCTATAAATAGAGGGGTGAGGGGAGGGCAGCCGCACCACCCTCCAAGGCGCAGCCCTCCCCTCCCCAACACCTCTCCTCCTCCGTTGTGTGCTTGGCGAAGCCCTGTCGGAGTACTGCCTCTCCACCATCACCACGCCGTCGTGCTGCCGGTGGAGCTGTCTTCCTCAACCTCTCCTTCCCCCTTGCTGGATCAAGAAGGAGGAGACGTCTCCCGTCCCGTACGTGTGTTGAACACGGAGGTGCTGTCCGTTCAGCACTTGGTCATCGGTGATTCGAATCACGTCGAGCACGACTACATCATCACCTTGCAAGCTTCCGCACGCGATCTACAAGTGGTATGTAGATGCAAACTCTCTCCCTTGACTCGTTGCTTAGATGAACTCATAGATGGATCTTGGTGAAACCATAGGAAAAATTTTAATTTTCTGCAACGTTCCCCAACAGTGGTATCAGAGCTAGGTCTATGCGTACTTCTCTTTGCACGAGTAGAACACAATTTTGTTGTGGGCGTGGATTTTGTCATCTTACTTGCCTCTACTAGTCTTTTCTTGCTCAACAGTATTGTGGGATGAAGCGGCCCGGACCAACCTTACACGTACGCTTACGTCAGACCGGTTCCACCGACTGACATGCACTAGTTGCATAAGGTGGCTGGCGGGTGTCTGTCTCTCCCACTTTAGTTGGAGCGGAATCGATGAAGAGGGCCCTTATGAAGGGTAAATAGAAGTTGACAAAATCACGTTGTGGTGATTCGTAGGTAAGAAAACGTTCTTGCTAGAACCCAATTGCAGCCACGTAAAAGATGCAACAACAATTAGAGGACGTCTAACTTGTTTTTGCAGCGATTGATCATGTGATGTGATATGGCCAGAAGTTGTGATGAATGATGAATTGTGATGTATGAGATCATGTTCTTTGTAATAGGATTCACGACTTGCATGTCGATGAGTATGACAACCGGCAGGAGCCATAGGAGTTGTCTTTATTTTTTGTATGACCTGCGTGTCATTGAATAACGCCATGTAAACTACTTTACTTTATTGCTAAACGTTAGTCATAGAAGTAGAAGTAGTCGTTGGCGTGACAACTTCATGAAGACACGATGATGGAGATCATGATGATGGAGATCATGGTGTCAAGCCGGTGACAAGATGATCATGGAGCCCCGAAGATGAAGATCAATGGAGCTATATGATATTGGCCATATCATGTCACAACTATATATAATTGCATGTGATGTTTATTATGTTTATGCATCTTGTTTACTTAGGACGACGGTAGTAAATAAGATGATCCCTTACAAAATTTCAAGAAGTGTTCTCCCCTAACTGTGCACCGTTGCTACAGTTCGTCGCTTCTAAGCACCACGTGATGATCGGGTGTGATGGATTCTTACGTTCACATACAACGGGTGTAAGACAGTTTTACACAGCGAAAACACTTAGGGTTAACTTGACGAGCCTAGCATGTGCAGACATGGCCTCGGAACACGGAGACCGAAAGGTCGAACACGAATCGTATGGAAGATACGATCAACATGAGAATGTTCACCGACGATGACTAGTCCGTCTCACGTGATGATCGGACACGGGCTAGTCGACTCGGATCGTGTAACACTTAGATGACTAGAGGGATGTCTAATCTAAGTGGGAGTTCATAATTTGATTAGAACTTTATTATCATGAACTTAGTCTAAAACCTTTGCAAATATGTCTTGTCGATCAATGGCCAATGCTAATGTCAACATGAACTTCAACGCGTTCCTAGAGAAAACCAAGCTGAAAGATGATGGCAGCAACTATACGGACTGGGTCCGGAACCTGAGGATCATCCTCATAGCTGCCAGGAAACAATATGTCCTAGAAGGACCGCTAGGTGACGCTCCCGTCCCAGAGAACCAAGACATTATGAATGCTTGGCAAACTCGCGCTGATGATTACTCCCTCGTTCAGTGCGGCATGCTTTACAGCTTAGAACCGGGGCTCCATAAGCGTTTTGAGCACCACGGAGCATATGAGATGTTCGAAGAGCTGAAACTAGTTTTTCAAGCTCATGCCCGGGTCGAGAGATATGATGTCTCCGACAAGTTCTACAGTTGTAAGATGGAGGAAAACAGTTCTGTTAGTGAGCACATCCTGAAGATGTCTGGGTTGCACAACCGTATGACCCAGCTGACCATTAACCTCCCAGATGAGGCGGTCATTGACAGAATCCTCCAGTCGCTCCCACCAAGCTACAAGAGCTTTGTGATGAACTACAACATGCAGGGGATGGAAAAGACCATTCCTGAAGTGTTCTCGATGCTGAAGTCAGCAGAGGCTGAAATCAAGAAAGAACATCAAGTGTTGATGGTCAATAAGACCACTAAGTTCAAGAAGGGCAAGGGTAAGAAGAACTTCAAGAAGGACGGCAAGGAGGTTGCCGCGCCTGGTAAGCCAGTTACCGGGAAGAAGTCAAAGAATGGACCTAAGCCTGAGACTGAGTGCTTTTATTGCAAGGGGAAGGGTCACTGGAAGCGGAACTGCCCCAAATACTTAGCAGATAAGAAGGCCGGCAAAACCAAAGGTATATTTGATATACATGTAATTGATGTGTACCTTACCAGTACTCGTAGTAACTCCTGGGTATTTGATACCGGTGCCGTTGCTCATATTTGTAACTCACAGCAGGAGCTGCGGAATAAACGGAGGCTGGGGAAGGACGAGGTGACGATGCGCGTCGGGAATGGTTCCAGAGTCGATGTGATCGCCGTCGGCACGCTGCCTCTACATTTACCTACGGGATTAGTTTTGAACCTTAATAATTGTTATTTAGTGCCAAGTTTGAGCATGAACATTGTATCTGGATCTCGTTTAATACGAGATGGCTACTCATTTAAATCTGAGAATAATGGTTGTTCGATTTATATGAGAGATATGTTTTATGGTCATGCTCCGATGGTCAATGGTTTATTCTTAATGAATCTCGAGCGTAATATTACACATGTTCATAGTGTAGATGCCAAAAGATTTAAAGTTGATAACGATAGTCCCACATACTTGTGGCACTGCCGCCTTGGTCACATTGGTGTCAAGCGCATGAAGAAGCTCCATGCCGATGGACTTTTAGAGTCTCTTGATTATGAATCGTTTGACACGTGCGAACCATGCCTTTTGGGCAAAATGACCAAGACTCCGTTCTCCGGAACAATGGAGCGAGCAACCAACTTGTTGGAAATCGTACATACTGATGTGTGCGGTCCAATGAGCGTTGAGGCTCGCGGAGGATATCGTTATGTTCTCACTCTCACTGATGACTTGAGTAGATATGGGTATGTCTACTTAATGAAACACAAGTCTGAGACCTTTGAAAAGTTCAAGGAATTTCAGAATGAGGTAGAGAATCAACGTGACCGAAAGATAAAATTCTTACGATCAAATCGTGGAGGAGAATACTTAAGTCACGAATTTGGTACACACTTAAGGAAATGTGGAATCGTTTCACAGCTCACGCCGCCTGGAACACCTCAGCGAAACGGTGTGTCCGAACGTCGTAATCGCACCCTATTGGATATGATGCGGTCTATGATGTCTCTTACCGATTTACCGCTATCATTTTGGGGATACGCTCTAGAGACAGCTACATTCACTTTAAATAGGGCACCGTCTAAATCCGTTGAGACGACACCGTATGAATTATGGTTTGGAAAGAAACCTAAGCTGTCGTTTCTAAAAGTTTGGGGATGCGATGCTTATGTCAAGAAACTTCAACCTGAAAAGCTCGAACCCAAGTCGGAAAAATGCGTATTCATAGGATACCCTAAGGAAACTGTAGGGTATACCTTCTACTTAAGATCCGAAGGCAAGATCTTTGTTGCCAAGAACGGATGCTTTCTGGAAAAAGAGTTTCTCTCGAAAGAAGTAAGTGGGAGGAAAGTAGAACTCGATGAAGTACTACCTCTTGAGCGGGAAAGTGGCGCAGCGCAGGAAACCGTTCCCGTGATGCCCACACCAACTGAAGAGGAAAACAATGATAATGATCAAGGTACTTCGGATCAAGTTACTGCTGAACTTCGTAGGTCCACAAGGACATGTTCCGCACCAGAGTGGTACGGCAACCCTGTCCTGGAAATCATGTTTTTAGACAACGATGAACCTTCGAACTATGAAGAAGCGATGGCGGGCCTGGATTCCAACAAATGGCTTGAAGCCATGAAATCCAAGATAGAATCCATGTATGAAAACAAAGTATAGACTTTGATAGACTTGCCCGATGATCGGCGAGCGATAGAAAACAAATGGATCTTTAAGAAGAAGACGGACGCGGATGGTAATATTACAATCTATAAGGCTCGACTTGTCGCTAAGGGTTATCGACAAGTTCAAGGGATTGACTACGACGAGACTTTCTCTCCCGTAGCGAAGCTGAAGTCCGTCCGAATCATGTTAGCAATTGCCGCATACTATGATTATGAGATATGGCAAATGGACGTCAAAACGGCATTCCTTAACGGGCATCTTAAGGAAGAACTGTATATGATGCAGCCGGAAGGTTTTGTCGATCCTCGGAACGCTAACAAAGTATGCAAGCTCCAGCGATCCATTTATGGACTGGTGCAAGCATCTCGGAGTTGGAACATTCGCTTTGATGAGATGATCAAAGCGTTTGGGTTTATGCAGACTTATGGAGAAGCCTGCGTTTACAAGAAAGTGAGTGGGAGCTCTGTAGCATTTCTCATATTATATGTAGATGACATACTCTTGATGGGAAATAATATAGAATTTCTGGACAGCATTAAGGCCTACTTGAATAAGTGTTTTTCAATGAAGGACCTTGGAGAAGCTGCTTATATATTAGGCATCAAGATCTATAGAGATAGATCAAGACGCCTCAAAGGTCTTTCACAAAGCACATACCTTGATAAGATTTTGAAGAGGTTCAAAATGGATCAGTCCAAGAAGGGGTTCTTGCCTATGTTACAAGGTGTGAGATTGAGCTCGGCTCAGTCACCGACCACGGCAAAAGATAAAGAAGAGATGAGTGTCATCCCCTATGCTTCAGCCATAGGATCTATTATGCATGCCATGCTGTGTACCAGACCCGATGTAAACCTTGCCGTAAGTTTGGTAGCAAGATACCAAAGTAATCCCGGCAAGGAACACTGGACAGCGGTCAAGAATATCCTGAAGTACCTGAAAAGGACGAAGGACATGTTTCTCGTTTATGGAAGAGACGAAGAGCTCGTCGTAAAGGGTTACGTCGACGCTAGCTTCGACTCAGATCTGGATGACTCTAAGTCACAAACCGGATACGTGTATATGTTGAATGGTGGAGTAGTAAGCTGGTGCAGCTGCAAGCAGAGCGTCGTGGCGGGATCTACGTGTGAAGCGGAGTACATGGCAGCCTCGGAGGCAGCGCATGAAGCGATTTGGGTGAAGGAGTTCATCACCGACCTAGGAGTCATACCCAATGCGTCGGGGCCGATCAAACTCTTCTGTGACAACACTGGAGCTATTGCCCTCGCCAAGGAGCCCAGGTTTCACAAGAAGACCAGGCACATCAAGCGTCGTTTCAACTCCATCCGTGAAAATGTTCAAGATGGAGACATAGAGATTTGCAAAGTGCACACGGATCTGAATGTTGCAGATCCGCTGACTAAACCTCTCTCGCGTGCAAAACATGATCAACACCAGAACTCTATGGGTGTTCGATTCATCACAATGTAACTAGATTGGTGACTCTAGTGCAAGTGGGAGACTGTTGGAAATATGCCCTAGAGGCAATAATAAAAGTATTATTATATTTCAATGTTCATGATAAATGTCTTTTATTCATGCTATAACTGTATTATCCGGAAATCGTAATACACGTGTGAATACTTAGACCACAATATGTCCCTGGTAAGCCTCTAGTTGACCAGCTCGTTGTGATCAACAGATAGTCATGGTTTCCTGACTATGGACATTGGATGTCGTTGATAACGGGATCACATCATTAGGAGAATGATGTGATGGACAAGACCCAATCCTAAGCATAGCATAAAAGATCGTGTAGTTCGTTTTGCTAGAGCTTTGCCAGTGTCAAGTATCTCTTCCTTCGACCATGAGATCGTGTAACTCCCGGATACCGTAAGAGTGCCTTGGGTGTATCAAACGTCACAACGTAACTGGGTGACTATAAAGGTGCATTACAGGTATCTCCGAAAGTAGCTATTGGGTTGACACGGATCGAGACTGGGATTTGTCACTCCGTATGACGGAGAGGTATCTCTGGGCCCACTCGGTAATGCATCATCATTATGAGCTCAATGTGACCAAGGTGTTGGACACGGGATCATGCATTACGGTACGAGTAAAGTGACTTGCCGGTAACGAGACTGAACAAGGTATTGGGATACCAACGATCGAGTCTCGGGCAAGTAACGTACCGATTGACAAAGGGAATTGCATACAGGGTTTGATCGAATCCTCGACATCGTGGTTCATCCGATGACAACATCGAGGAGCATGTGGGAGCCATCATGGGTATCCAGATCCCGCTGTTGGTTATTGACTGAGAGCGTCTCGGTCATGTCTGCATGTCTCCCGAACCCGTAGGGTCTACACACTTAAGGTTCGGTGACGCTAGGGTTATTAGGAAGACTAGTATGTGACTACCGAATGTTGTTCGGAGTCCCGGATGGGATCCTGGACGTCACGAGGAGATCCGGAAGGGTCCGGAGGTAAAGATTTATATATGGGAAGTTGTCAAACGGACACCGGGAAGTTTCGGGGTCATACCGGTATTGTACCGGGGCCACCGGAAGGGTTTCGGGGGTCCACCGGGAGGGGCCACCCCTCCCGGGGGGCCACATGGGCTGCGTGGGGCAGGGAGCCAGCCCCTCGTGGGCTGGCCGCACCCCCCTCCCTTGGGCCCATGCGCCTAGGGTTGAGGGGGAACCCTAGAGGGGGCGCCCCCCTTGGCTTGGGGGGCAAGCCACCCTCTCCCCTCTCCCCTAGGCCGCCGCACCCCCCCTAGATGGGTTCTAGGGGGGCGGCCCCCTTCTCCCTTCCCCCTATAAATAGAGGGGTGAGGGGAGGGCAGCCGCACCACCCTCCAAGGCGCAGCCCTCCCCTCCCCAACACCTCTCCTCCTCCGTTGTGTGCTTGGCGAAGCCCTGTCGGAGTACTGCCTCTCCACCATCACCACGCCGTCGTGCTGCCGGTGGAGCTGTCTTCCTCAACCTCTCCTTCCCCCTTGCTGGATCAAGAAGGAGGAGACGTCTCCCGTCCCGTACGTGTGTTGAACGCGGAGGTGCTGTCCGTTCAGCACTTGGTCATCGGTGATTCGAATCACGTCGAGCACGACTACATCATCACCTTGCAAGCTTCCGCACGCGATCTACAAGTGGTATGTAGATGCAAACTCTCTCCCTTGACTCATTGCTTAGATGAACTCATAGATGGATCTTGGTGAAACCGTAGGAAAAAATTTAATTTTCTGCAACGTTCCCCAACAGAGACGTCTTCGTTGACCTTGGAGAGCCAGTCCCAGGCTAGCTTCGATGTTTCCAGAGCCCTCACACGGCCGTACTGCCCTTTGGTCAAATGACCACAGATGATGTTTTTGGCAGTGGAATCCAGTTGAATGAACTTCTTGACATCAGCAGCGGTGACACCTTCACCAGCCTTGGGAACGCCATTCTTGACGACATACCAGAGGTCGACATCAATGGCTTCAATATGCATGCGCATCTTATTCTTCCAGTAGGGATATTCAGTTCCATCGAAGACGGGGCACGCAGCGGAGACTTTGATTATCCCTGTAGTCGACATAGCTAAAACTCCAGGTGGTTAAACCGAATCACACAGAACAAGGGAGTACCTTGCTCTGATACCAATTGAAAGTGCTAGTGATCGACTAGAGGGGGGTGAATATGCGATTTTTATGAAAGTCTTCAAAACATGGAAGTTTGAAAGACAAACGATAGAAACAAACCTATTACCATGCAGTGGAAGGTAGACTACACTAGGCAAGCCATAGTCAAGTATTCAAAGAAGCGAAAGCACAACGACTAATAGCAGCTAGGCAGTATAGATCAGGGCGGAAGATGGTATGAAACCAATCTGAACAGGCAGTTACCCAGTGAAGATAAAAAGATAATGCAAACAGGCAATGACTTCACAAGGACCAACTGCAAATAAAGAGATGGAAAGGATAGAACCAGTGGCTCGTTGAAGACAATGATTTGTTGGACAAGTTCCAGTTGCTGTGACAACTGTACGTCTGGTTAGGGAGGCTGAGATTCAACTCAGAAGACCGCATCTTCACCTTATTCCCATTGAGCTAAGGACACCCAGTCCTCGCCCAATCACCCTGGTAAGTCTTCAAGGTAGACTTCCAAACCTTCACAGACTTCGTTCAACGGCGATCCACAATGACTCTTGGATGCTCAGAACGCGACGCCTAACCGGCTGGAGGATTCACAGTCCTCAAGTGTAATAAGTCTTCAGATCACACAGACAGGAAGACTTCAGTGATGCATAACACTCTTTGGCGAGGTGGGTTGCTCTCAAACGACAAAAGCCGTGCACTAACTCTGAGCAGCCAACCAATTTATGGTGTAGGGGGTGGGCTATTTATAGCCACTAGGCAACCCGACCTGATTTGTCTGAAATGACCATGGGTCACTAAGGAACTGACACGGGTTCCAACGGTTAGATTTCAAACACACACGGCAACTTTACTTGAGCTACAAGCAAAGCTGACTTATCCAGCTCTGGATAAGATTTGCTCTCATTGTCTTCGCTCGAAGACATAGGATTTTGGTTAAGCATCACTTCAGTCATTCTGACTGGTTCACTTGGACCCCACTTAACAGTACAGTGGTTCCTATGACTCAACAAAGAAAAAACGGAAACAACGAAACAACTAAGTCTTCGCGCTCCATAGTCTTCACGCGATGTCTTCTCTTGTCATAGTCTTCAATGTGAATACCTTCACATACCACATTTGTCTTCAATATTTTCATACATTTTTAGGGGTCATCTCCAGTAGGTAAACCGAATCAATGAGGGACTACTACATTTTTTATCCTGCAATTCTCACAAACACATTAGTCCCTCAACCAAGTTTGTCGTCAATACTCCAAAACCAACTAGGAGTGTCACTAGATGCACTTACAAAAAGCATCATAAAAATGAGGCGCATTACCTCGGATTCGAACTCACGATCGACCTCTAATGGACTCACGTTCCTAACCACTCGAGCTGGTCAGTGCTAGTGATGGTATGCTGCGAGAAGTACTTCAGCACAAACTACATCGGCAGATTCGAATATTTTCCCTTTTTAAAAACATTTCATGAAAAATATGAATACTTTTTAAAAAAGATTCAAAACAATTTATTAAAGAACACAAACAAGTTTTCAAAATAAGAAGAACGTATGAATTCGTGCACAAAATTTTAAAAACAGAAACATTTTTCAATTCCAATTTTTTCACAGATAGGAACAAGTTTTGAAAAAAATGTGACTAATATTTGAATTTTTGAACAAATTTAAAATCAGGATTTAATCTAAATTTCTCAATTTTTTTTAAAATGGAACTTTTTTGAAAACATGAACATTTTGGACAAAAGGGAACGTTTTTTGCATCTGTGAAAAAAATTGAAACTCTGGATAACTTATAATAAAAGCAAACATTATTTGAAATTTGCGATTTTTTTTTGAATTTGTAAACTAAATTTTAAAACAGGAATATTTTATGAACTTATGTATATTTATCAAAATGGAGAACATTTTTTTCAAATATGTGAACATTTTAGAAAAATCTTGAACATTTTTTCAATTTGTGATTTTTTTTTGAAAACAGGAATGTTTTTGAACTTACGAACCTGTTTTATAAGAGAATCATTTTCTAAATATTACAAACATTTTTTGAATTGTAATAAAAAATTAAAAAATTGAACATTTTTTGCAATTTCAAACAATTTTTAAATTGTGTAAAAAATAGATGCAAAAAACGAGAAGAAAAAGGAATTAAAAAGATAACAAGAAAACAATCAGATAACTAAAAACAAGAAACATAAAAAACGAAAAATGAAAAAATAATGAGAAACTTTACAAGACTGTAAAAGAAATAACAGGAAAAAAACTAACAATAAAAACCCGACCTAGACAAGCTGGGAACCTTCTAGAAGTTTCCCAAAACCGGGATGAGTGAAACACGCAAGCAGGCAGGCCATGTAATGGCTCGCCTCGCCATGTCTGCGCGTTTGCATGACAAAGTTAGCGCTCGTGGCGCTCACAGGGACTTGTAGCTGGCCGGCCCAATAATCTGCTGTTCGGACGGCAAACACAACGAAAAAAAATTATCTTCTAGATAAATTCTTAGAGAAACGCGACTCGAACTCAGCACACACACATCTTCTTTCCCTACTTTTTTTATTTTTTTTTTACTAATAAAGCACGGAGTGCTTCTGCCCGTACGTCATGTCTTTTTGCAGAAAAGCCCCTGTGTTTCTTTAATATTCAACCCGCAATCCTACTTAAACAGATTATAAAAACGTTTCGTTTTTGCAGGAAACACCCTGCGGTTTGGTACATTCACCGTGCAGTGGAATTGAGGAGACGTGCTCCCCTCGATCTGAACAGTATGGCGCCGCCACCGGCCGCCGGTCTTCTTCTCCGGCCATCGATCGCCATGTTTTCCTTCCCCCCCTTTCCACATCTGCTCCTAATGTTCTCCGACGCCACCCGCAGCCTCCTCAATCTCCACCCTCTTGCTCCAGTGCCATGCTTCTCTGATTTGGATGTCATCGATCCCATCAATCCAAAATATGTCATCGTCGTGCCGAGGCATGGTCGGGCGTCGACGCAGAGGAAGAGAAGAACCCAGCCGGGATATGGGTGGAGGACGACGACGCTCTCCCGCAAACAACAACCTCACGAGCCTGCCCCTGGATCTCTCCGCGCCCCTTAGACCATGAGCGCCTCAATGGGGAGTTCTAGCTTGGCGGTGAATCGGAGTCAGAGCCCCCGGAGCCAACCTCATCTTCTTTAGACAATAGGGGATGTCCTCCCTCCCGGTGCCTGTAGGAAACCCCGGCTCGCCACCGTCAGGATCTGGCCGACATGGGCTCGCAGCGTCGGATCCATCGATCCCGAATCTCGCCACTGCAGGACACAAGGAAGAGATAATCAGTTTTGTGTGTGCTATTGCTGCTTATGGAGAACATAGAACAGAGATTTTTGGCCCAACCCCCGCTGCCTCGCTGATTCCACCTTGCCTCGGGTCACCTACCATTGGGCGTCCTTCACCCAATGTATGATTTCTGTGGCTAAAACACCCAGCGCGGCGTCTCCTGGTGTGGACCGGGTGGAGATGTGAGGTCGCCAAGGAAAGATCAGGGGAGGGAGGAGCTACCCGTGCATCCATACCAGATCAGGCAGTCGACGCGCGCATCTATGCCCGGCTGGATGGAGGAGAATGCAGCGGTTGCTTGGCTGTGGCGGGGGGGATGGGAGTACAAGCTGGTGTAGTTGTGGAGTAATAGGAGGTCGAATCACGAGCAGACGAGGTATACGGAGCACGGGGAGACAACTTCGTCGTCTCGTGTTGGTGCAGCTAGAGCTCGGGTGGCCATCATGGCTGGGAGTGGAGCACGACCGGGTGTTGGTAGGAGGGAGCTGAGGAAGAGTAGGGGCAGAGCTGGGTGCTGAGGTAGCAGAAGGGGGAAGATGGAGGCGGAGCAGCGCTGAGTGATGTGGAGGAATAGCGATGTGTGGACAAGAGAAGGGGCATCTTCTGGGCGGTGAGATGAGGAATTTCTGGGAATCGGTGCTGTTGCTACTGCTTTTTGTATGAACTGCTGCTACTAGATGTTGCGCTGCATTGACTAGAAGCAGCTAGATGTTGCTCTGTGTGCTACCATTATTATAAAGAAATTGTGCGGGTGAGCTCGGATAATGATTCCTTGGCTGTTTTTTTTGTACTTCCTTCGGTCCTTTTTACTCTGCATATTAGGTTTGTCCGAAGTCAATCTCATACAACTTTGACTAAGTTTATAAAAAAATTATAGACATTCACATAACAACACCAATATCATTAGATTCATCTTGGAATATATTTTTTATATTATATTTATTAGATATTATAGATGCTAATAATTTCTAATATAAATTTGGTCAAACTTAGCAAAGTTTGACTTTTGGCAAATCCAATGTGCAGAGTAAAAAGGACCGGAGGGAGGACTGACATAGTTTAATATGCGTGCCGAATGTTATCACAAATGAATTATCATTATACGTAGTAATTAAAATATATGTGTGTGAAATATTGAAAAAATATTTATTACTTAAGGGAGAAGATATTTTGCCCTCACCGGGATAAAATAAAAGTGCGGAGTTGAAATAGGTCATGACAAACGTTGCTAGGGCACGTCCAAATTTCATGGTCCAAAAAGAAATACTCAATTTAACCTTATTTCTGACGATTGCAAATATTATAAAAAAAGTGTTGCATAACGGCACATGGAGCAGGTTGTATTTAATTTTTCGTCCGATGCAACGCACGGGCATTTGTGCTAGTGATGACTAACGTAGCCAATAACCACTAGGCCGTATTCACTTAGTTTTCTTTAAGTAGGAAACAATACTATTTGACATTGTTATAGTACAACATAAATACGCATTATATGTCCAATAAATATACTTTTTGAAAATGAAAGCATAGATTTGAGAAAGAATTCTTAAAAATATTGAGAACAACCAAGAATTTGAAAATAAATTCACTAAATCTGAAAAAAGTTCGTGAATTAGAGAAAAGTTTAGTAGATTTTGAAAAAAACCATCACAAATTCCAAAAAAGTTCATCAACTTGATAAAAAAGTTCATCAAATTTTGAATTTTTTTTCAATGATTTTGAAACAAGTTCATCAAAAGTGAAAAAAAATCATTGAAATTTAAAAAAGTTCATCAATTTTGAAAAAAAGCTCATCAATTTTAAAAAATGTTAATCCATTTGGAAAAAGGTCAAGAATTATATAAAAGTAAAAATATAGAAAAAAGAAAAAGTTCACAAATTTGAAGAAGGTTCATGAGATTCAAAAGAGGTGTGTGAATTTGAAATGTATACGAATTTAAGAAAAATCACAAATTTTAGAGGAAGGAGAAAATGAAAAGAGAAAGAGAGTAGGCACAAACAGGTCGCGGTTTGTTTCATTTAATGATGTATAAGAAATCTAACTTTTTTTAGGGATATAAGAAAGGCGCTGCTACACGTCCGCCGGTGGATGTTTAGATTTTATCCGTCGCCTCGACAACCATTGGATGCCCGAGCTGATAGCCGTCCGATCCGGTGTACGCGGCCCGCATGCCCACTCGTTATTTCGCGCAACAAACACTTTGTTGCAGAAACAAGACAGTCTTGACCCGACCCCGACTGAGCTGCGCCCCGCGCGGCGCCACCGCCAACCCACCGCAAAATCAGCCCGCCGCCGGCGTGTAGGAGCTACTCTAGTTGCGGAACCTCCTCTTCTCTAATTTTCTGCAACAAGAGCTTTGTTGCGAAAACTCCTTTTTCTCTAATTTTCTACAACAGGTCCCCCATTGTAAAAACTCTTATTCTCTAATTTTCTGCAACAAGACCCTTGTTGCAAAAATTGAAAAGACATCTCATGCCGCGCCTAATCGGTCGTGTAGTCTTCATTGCCGCCGTTCCGCAACAACGTTGTTGTTGCAAAAACTTGGAGTGTGCGTGGACGTAAGGCGTTGTGATGTGGCTGTGTCTAGTATTGGTGGTGCCAGGGCGGTGGTCGCCCATAAATGCGGGGGGAATGGGAGGGGGGTCTTCGATCCATACCTGCTGGAGTCGACGTCGGGCACCGCCGAACCCGTCGTCGCCGCCCCCCGTGCTGGATATGCCCCAGTCGTCGAACGCCGCCGCCCCCACCGCCCTCCCAAATCCAGAAGCGTCACCCTCACAGAGACACGAGTCAACGGAGGCCAGTTGCACGAATGCTTATCCTGAAACAATAGCTCTGTTTCAGAAAACGAGCGCGCGCGACGCGGAAAGCGGGGCCGTCTGATCAACATGCGATCCAATGGACATGGAGCCGATGGATGCGCGCGCGAGATCTGTCGGTTGACGGTAGGCTTTTGCCTATATAAGAAATCTAATAACTTGTCACAAGCATATAACTAGTCCAGTTGGTTATTTCCTTTGGTCTGCGGTTCGAATCCCTTCACCCACGATTTTGGTTTTGCGATTTAATAGTCAAGAAGAAAATTATTTGTGGGCCGGCAGAATAGCCTGTAACGTGCGCCTGAAGCGTAAAATAGGGATTGCCTAGGGTTTTCCGTCAGATGGTGTGTCAAAACCGGTCTGCCAAACGAGGCCGAACAAGTGATTTCGTCTACAAATCCCAATTGCCAAGGCCTAAGGGCCCAGGCCCACTTTGTGGTGAGCATAAAACCACCGAAAAGACGGCACGCACTCTGTTCTAGGGTTTCCACCGCCGCCGCTACCGCCACCATCCTGAGATGCCGACCGAGCTGAAGCGCACCGTGGAGGATGGTGATGATTCCACTTCCACCCGTCTTCGCCAGAAAATCGTAGTTCCAGAAAAGCCGGTCTATCTGGTGGTGGCGCACAAGGCGGAGCCAGCGTACTCCATCCTCAGTGTTGGCACAATGGCGCCTAAGATCCCACTGCACCTTAGCCAACGCGGCATGTCGTTCACTGCCATGGAGTCGCCGCAGGGGTCCTGGATCGTTGTCGTGGGCGGGGACGAGCAGATTCACACCACCATCTTCGATGTCACGGCCTCCAAGGAGTGGCAGGGCCCGTGGCTCCATACCAATAAGATGGAGCCCATCCTGTTTCCACACCGCGACCAGCTCTACGTGCTCTCGAGCCACCCCTCCGTGAAGAGGGGGGCGATGGGGCTCGACTACCTTCCCTGGTTTGAGCAGATTAAGACTTCGAGGACGGCCGCCCTAACCAAGCCGAGGTTTGCCTAGAACTCGAGCCGCCGCCCATCTTTCCGTGCCGCATCACGCCGCCTGAGTACATGATCCCACCGGCTATACGCGTTGCCTCCTACGCCATGGTTGGCTCCCATATTTTGCTCTCCGTGCAACTGGACAATGTGGCCAGCCCCGACAAGGCTGCCAGGAAATACAGGAAATACATGGGAACCTGTGGGTACGACGTGGAGAAGAAGGTGTGGGAGATGGTGCATGAGATGAATCTTCCTTTCCTTGGCCAGGCGGTGCCCCACGGGGACCAACTCTTTCTTGCCCGCTCCAAAGAGAGGGACGGCGCTTATGTAGTGTACTACATGCATGTCGGTCAGTCAACATCTGGGACCAGCGAGCTGTCCATTATTGAGGTTCCGCTGGTGATGCCAAAGGCCTGACCTGTTCTGGGGGAACTTCTCTTCCCTTTGGGAAGGGGCCGGTTCTCTTCTGTTCACTTTCGATCTGTCGATGCTGAACCGGAGTCCAAGTTGGGAAAACCAAGTGATGTACATGGCACCTACTCTATTGTGAAAGAAAATTTCGATGATGCTATAATAATGAAGCAGCAGCGGCAAGTTTACAAAGTAGCTGATCGGTCGTGTCCATTGGCTCATCCTTTCCCTGTGGTTGCTGCTTTCGCAATGTAAGTGCTACAGATCTTTCAGTTTTCTGCTTGTTCATCTAATTTCAGCTCTAGTTACACATATCTCCCGTTTTTATCTAACGATAACCTGCATGTATCCTCATCCCGTCACTGTTGGATTTTCATAATAAGATAAACTAACTGACCCATTATAGTAACACACTGCTTATTTTGCATAATCATATATGTGTTCTTACTCTCTTTAATTTGGTTATTAAAGATGCCTACAACTGTGTTCGGAGTACTAGTGGAGTTCATTATTGTGCCTTGAATGTGCTAGTAATCGTTTAGCTTGCCTTGTGAGGTAGGCTTTTCAGAAACTAGACCTGTTTTCTGTAGGCAGCTTATGTATGCAGTTTTTGTTTCTTTTGTCAGCCTGGGTAAATCTGAAACAGTATTGAAAAATCCTTGCGTATGTTGCCAGTTTCTTTATGTTGCTAATTGCTTGATTTTGTTTGTTAAGACTATATTTTCAAAAAGAAACATATGTCATTATGTGTATGGTGTTAATAGTATACTATGATGCATGCCACATTTTTTCATGGTGCATCTCAGATCACAATACTTAATCATAGAACTACCAATCCCTTTGTGTTCACTAATGTTGGGAGCTTGGGGTTAGTGTTTTTCTACAATTATGCAATTGAAAACTCCTTTCAAATACGAATTCGATTGTATACTTTTATAACATACAAAATGTATATTATTTGGTGAAACAAGTGGTCAAAGTAAACCTCGAAATATGTTTTAGGCCTTATATATTGTTACAGTTATATTTATGGTGGCCTTTGGCCTCTTGCATTCTGGCCCGTGGCCTCCCCTCTACATGTATATATGATGGCTTTTGCCTCCTGATAATACTAAGTTGCATATTTCCTTGCATGGTATTAGAGCTTAGGTTAATTTTTTTAGCAGGTGCAACTTGTGCTTGATCCTCCCGTCGCGCCGCCGTGTCTCCTTGCCTGCTGTCGCAGCTCCCTCATCTCGGCCATTGTCGTTCCTTCAATCCTAGATCGCTGTTGTCTCCTCTCAAGATCCGCCCGTACTCTCCACAGCCCAGCCTCACCCCGTCCGGCTCCTTCCGCCATCTTGTTCACCTCACCTAGGAGGCCTCCGCTTTTAGCCCATCCGACGCTTCTCCTTGGGCGCACAGGAATCCACCGCCGCCATCGCGGATCCCTGGCTCTCTTCGTTGCCCGCCGCCATTTGCCTTCAGCCCCACTGCCTTCATCGTTGATCCATGTCTTCTGTCGCTAGACATTGCTGATCTTCCCACTGGCCGCCGCTGATCAGCTCCGCCATTTTGCTGAGACATGATGTTGTTCCCGTGTGCTGCATAACCACAAGGCCGTGGGTTTGTGCCCCGTCGCCTCGTTTCATCTGGCCTTCCATGAAACAGACTGCCTC